>NW_007247802.1:139079-241223 GCF_000164805.1 Carlito syrichta | reverse complement strand
TTCACAATTGCCACAAAAAAAAATGAAATACCTTGGCATCTTCTAACCAGAGACATGAAAGACCTTTACAATGAAAATTACAAAACACTGCTCAAAGAAATCAAAACTGACATGAACAAGTGAAAAAATATCCCATGTTCATGGATCGGAAGAATCAACATTGTGAAGATGTCCATCTTACCTAAGGCAATCTACAAAAAAATTCAATGCAATACCCATTAAATTACCAACAACATTCTTCTCAGACCTAGAAAAAATAACACAGGAATTCATATGGAAACACAAACGTCCAAGAATAGCCAGAACAATCCTCAGCAAAAAAACAAAGCAGGTGATATCACAATACCAGACTTCAAACTTTACTATAAAGCTACAATCATCAAAATAGCTTGGTATTGGTACAGGAACAGGCATATAGATCAATGGAACAGAATTGAGATTCCAGAAGCAAAACCTCAATTTCTCAACCAACTCATCTTCGACAAAGCTCCCACCACCTACCACTGGGGAGAGAACCTATTCAGTAAATGGTGCTGGGAAAACTAGCTGACCACATGCAGAAGATTGAAACAGGACACCTATCTATCCCCATACACAAAAATTAACTCCAAATGGATCAGAGACCTAAATGTAAAACCTCAAACTATAAGAACCTTAGAAAAGGAAGGAAATACCCTCATGGAAATCGGAACTGGCATCCAATTCCTGTACAAAACCCGAAACCCACAGGTCATAAGAGAGAAGATAGACAAGTGGGATCTTATTAAACTGACAAGCTTCTGCAAAGCCAAAGAAACCACCAAGAGAGCAGGGAGACAGTCTACAGACTGGGAAAAAGTATTTGCCAACTCTAGGTCTGACAAAGGCTTAACATCCTGGATTTAAAAGGAACTCAAACGTACTGAAAAGAAGAAAACAAACAACCCCATTATAAAATGGGCAAAAGATATGAACAGACACTTCACAAAAGAAGACATCCGAGCAGCCAACAAACACATGAAGAAATACTCAACCTCACTAATCATCAGGGAGATGCAAATCAAAACCACACTGAGATACCACCTAACTTTAGTCAGAATGGCAATTATCAACAACTCAAAAAATAACAGCTGCTGGAGAGGGTGTGGTGAAAAGAGAACACTTCTACACTGTTGGGAATGTAAACTAGTGCAACCTCTGTGGAAAACAGTGTAGCGATTCCTAAAAGCTCTAAAAATCGACCTTCCATATGGTCCCGCAATCCCCCTACTGGGGATATACCCTGAAGAACTCAAATCACTCTATAAAAAAGATACCTGCACACGTATGTTTATCGCAGCATTGTTCACAAAAGCAAGAACCTGGAAACAACCATGCTGCCCATCAAAAGAGGACTGGATTAAAAAAATGTGGTACATATACACAATGGAATACTATGCAGCCATAAAAAAGAACAAAATCATGAATTTCGTAGCAACCTGTATGGAACTAGAGTCTATAATACTGAGTGACCTCTCACAGAAACAAAGATTCGAGTATCACATGTTCTCACTCATATAATGGACCTTGAACATCCAATGTAATACTATAAGAAAATGACTGATGGTACTGGGAAACTATGGGGGAGAGGGGGATGTGATTAACAGTAGCAAATATCTGTCTGGGGATGGAAAAACACCTCTTATCAACAGGGTGCCTGAATGAAATGTAATTGTACACCTAACCCTTAACTGTACCCCACAAAACCATAATTAAAATATTGATTAATTAAAACATAAATAAATAAATAAAAACTCAAAACAAATCACTGTAATACTATTGTTGAAAAGTACGTTATTTTTATTTGCAATTTGGTTTTACTGGGAGAAAAAGATTTTTCTTTTCATCTTCTTGGGAATTCTATTTTTGTCAAAACTTAGTTATTACACTTAGGGGAGATAATAGAAATTGCATTGTTTCATAAACTAATATGAAGTTAGTTTGATAATGTGCTGTTTTACTACCTATTCAAAACTATGGACTTAAAATTTAACTTGACAGTAAATGTGAAAGAAAAAATCAAATCATGAAATGCTGATAGAACTTATATGAGTGCAATTTTTTTTTGTATTGGGCAAGTTTCTGTTATTGATCTGCTAGTAATATGTGGGTTTAAAAATCGTTTCTTGCTTTAGTACTAGATCTTGAAATATGTCAGACACCTTCCTCACTTGAGAGATACTTCACCTGTAGTTTTAAAAAATTCTATCATTAATATTTTCTGACTTCACTGAAAGTATTTGAGGAATCATGAGAAATGACACCACCACCATCAACAATAATAAATACCTAATAGGATCATTTCTTTTAATGACTTTTCTTGTTCTTCTGAAAGAAAAAATGACAAAAGCCAAATGTTATAGAGTGTAAACAAGGAAAAATGTAACATTTTTGTTTTAACTTTGACTGGAGCAAAGACTGGGCACTCAAATACACTGACCTATGCCAAATATTAATTCTATTGAGATATTTTAGCATGCCAAACATCAATTCTTCTGAGAATTGTTATTGAATCAGCAACTTAGACTTACATTACATATTAGCAACACCATAATTTAATTTTATCATAATATTATTCAAACAAATTTATTTTGGGAATCTCATACACAAACCAATATGTTTGCAATAAGTGGAATGTTTTCGATGCCAACCAATTTATCAATAACAAAGGTAAAACATCATTTGGCTACTGACTTTGACCTGAGACCATGGCATTTCTCAATTTTCCAAAAATTTTAGTTTGGTTATCCTTCCTTTCTGAAAACACATTAAAAACAAAGAGAATATTCAAGCAGAGAAAAGAGGCTAGAGTTATAGTTGACATGTCATTCTTTAGGAAACCAAACATAGTGACTCTAGGGTTTTTCCATATGACCATGAATGAAAAAACAAATATATTTTTGTCTTTGGAATTCTATCAGTGTCAGTCCCATAAATATTGTTGCCAAGATGAGAGGACTTTTTTACATTGTACATTTTTTTGGATGGAAAGATTTTATTTTAATGCATATGGTTCCGCTTTTTCAAACTGGTATAACTCTCCTATGGCTTAAATTATGGACTTTGAGTAATCATTATTATTGAATTATATGACAAAGTATAAGATGCATAAATGCTGTACTCTTACAAATAAATTATACATGTACACAAAATAATAGAAAATTTTAATGAAATCTCATTTAACCATGACCCAGTTTCACAACATTTTTAATATTTTTCCAAATCTGTGACATCTACAACCCATCCTACTTTTTTCCTAGAGTTTATTGAAGCAACTCTCAGTTCTCATACCATTTTACCTATAATAACTCCAATATACATATCTACTGATAAATGTATTTCCCCCTAATCCATCATGTCATTATCACACCTCACCAAAATGAAAAAAATTCTCAATATCATTCAATACCAGTCCTTATTCAAATTTCCAAGCTGCCACAAAAATGTCTGTTCACAGTTGATTTGTTTAAATCATAAATCCAAAAATTTCCCTTTGTCTGTACATTGCTTTATCATGTTATGTTTCTTTAGTCTTGTAATTATTTTTATCAGTGCCTCTCTCTCTTTGATTTTTATATTATTGATTTTGGGGGGGGGAAATAGATATAAATTATATATTTGGTTGATTCCTTTCTCGTGATTTCATTTAACTTGTCCCTGTAACTCACACAAGTTCAACGTGGGTAATATATACCCACAAGGGGAAAAATTCAAAGGACCACAGTACTAAGGTAGATGTGTTATACAGAGAGAGTATTAACATTTTATGGGTGAGGCAAATAGGAAAAATGCCTAAAATGCCAGGGTAGGGGTAAAATGGTGAAAAAGTTGAGAAAAACATTCTAACTTCTAATTTCTATAAGATGGTAGTAAGATTTAGATATTAAATTAGATTCATTAATTTGGAAGGAAAACGATTAATAAGTGACACTTTGCACTCTACTATGTCCTATTATGTTATATAATATCCAGACTCCCTGCTTTTAGTGATGATAAGACTAAGCAGTAAGTTCCAGATTTTTAGTTTTTACCAAGTGCCCCACGAATTTTTTACCTAATGGATTCACCATTCATTGATAATCAAGTCTTACCTCTGTTATTTCATTAAGGATCAAGAAATAACAATTTTCTGCTTCAATCTTTCCTTTTACGTTTGTTAATCAAGTTCTTTCATAAAGAAGAACATTCCCACATTGACTATTTGGCTACCCTGAAATACAATAAGGAGAAGAAAGTCCAAATGCTTAACTCTCTTTAGTTATGAACATTATAAGGATAAGTTTATATACTTTTAACTTCTAATGGGGACTAATGAAATATTTGAAAATATTTTTGGTAAATTAGGCATTCATTCATTTTTAATGTATTGTGTTTCAATTTTAGTCATTTTTACGATATCTTATTTTAGACCAGAAGAAACCTCTTCAGATGGCTTTGTGTCCTTTTAACCTGACACCTTTAGTCTTTTGCTGTCTGGAACAAATTGTCTCAAACTCAGTATATACATCTCCTGCTCAAGGCCTGAAATTTTCCAAGGAATCTTGGTTCTTTTCAATGGGAGACATTTGAAAACTTTAACCTGGCCACTATGGGTGTTTTATAGATAATTTTGATGACTTCTCTACCTTTTCCTTGGCCATAACCAGAAAATACATTATTTTCCAAAGCATGAAAACAAATCAGAAGTAGATACAAATATTTTCAGTTCAAGTTATAGATCAGTTTTTGGTTAACTTCTTTGATTTTATAACTTTATGTTTTTTATTACTCAAAAATATCGAGTCCGAATGGATATTACCACAATCATTCATTTTTCCTATCCACTTCTATGTATAAACTATCTATCTTCTAACAGTTTCAAAATAACAAATATTATTATAATTAATAATATATCAAACAAATGCCATTAGCATATCTTTGATTCTTCATAAATTAGTCTTTTAAGGAATGTGCAAACAAAATACTAATTTAATGTCAATTACAGTAGTTCCCTTCTTTATATAGTAAAAACACAACATGATATGTAGTTCACTTCATTTGTTATAGTTTGTTTTCATTTTGAGGAATTCTTTTCACTTTACTTTTTTATTTTTATTATTTATGTATTTATTTATTTATTTTTGAGTTGGAGTCTCACTCTGTTGCCCAGACTCTAGGGCAGTGGCCGCTCCCGGCCACCACAGCCTCGACCTGCTGGGCTCCTGCGATCTTTCCGCCTTAGCCTTCCAAATAGCTGGAACTACAGGCGCGCGCTACCATGCCTGGTTAAGTTTTTAAAATTTATCGTAGAGATGAGGTCTCGCCAAGTTGCCCAGGTGGGTCACTTCACTTTTTTAAAAAGTATGCTGAACATTTACATGGCTTCAAACTCAAAACTATGTAACAAAGCGCGTTCACAGATGTCTTGCTTCTTCACCTCTCTTATCCTCTTTCTCATCTTCTTTCATAGGTAATTATTTTGACTAGTTTGTAGTTTATTCATCTCTTGCTTCTTTTTGAGAATATAAGCAAATATGTATATATATATATATATATATTCATGTCTTTCAGTGTCTTACACAAAATGTAGCATATATAAATTGTTTTGCTTTTTCCCTTAATTTATCCTGAAAATCATATGATATCACTACATAGATATAAATATGTGCATATATATGCATAATGCTTATATATACGTACATATATATGCAGGTATATACCCAAACACACATATATATACGTGTGCAATTGCCAAATTGCCAATAAGGGTTATGCTATTTCATCTTCCCATTAACAATGTGTAAGTGCCTACTTCTTGGCCTCACTGACAGAGTTTATTGTAAAATTTATATTATTTTTGTCAATCTGGTAAGTGAGAAATGATAGCTTAGTGTAATTTTAATTTGCATATATCTTATGATACAGAGAATGAGCATCTTTTCATATGTTAAAGGGCCATTTGCATTTATTTTTCTGTCATTTATCTATTCATATCTTTTGCCCATTTTCTACTGAGATTTTGGCTTTTGTTTTGTTTTTTTTTTAACAAGATATGCTAAAACTATCAACCCTATATTGGACCCTAAGTGACTCTGGGCAAGTTATCTTCTCCACTTCCGTAAAAATGATGGTGGTCATTGAGAATATGCACACTGTTTATCAAGTTGAGAGTTAAATTCAAAATAAAGTAAATCATCTCAGTTTTGTAATTACTTGTTTGTAGTTGCAGTTGTGTTATGGCATCTTCAAACCATTTCATCCACTTTAGCAGTGAAAAAAAATTGTGAAAATAGAAATCTAGGTGAATCAGTCAGGGAAAAAACTGATGATACTTGTATACAGTATATTATTTTTTCACTATTGGAATAGCCTTCCCCATGGAAGTGAGGAAAAGCCATCATCACCCTCATTTCACATAGAACATTCATGTGCAAAAGCTAATTTGTAAATGTGACTCACTTGGGAAATACAGTGCAACAGTAATATAAAATAAGAATGCGTATTTTGATTACTTGATACAGGAAACCCAGAACTAAGGACCTAAGTTAAATATTTCCTTAATTGTAATTACAGTGTCCCAAGTACAATGCTGTTTATTAGTAACTCCACTTTTTTGTTACAACAAAGTCAGACTTTATCCTTTTCCCTTACCTTATTAGGACACAAATTACTAGACTTCTGACCTCTAACCAATTGAATCATTAGCATAGCTGTGTCCAAGAGTGAGCATACCAAAACGATGGAAAGGAAAACAAAATTAACTGAAGCTGAGAAAAAGCTCTACCATGTCAGCTAAGGGAAAGAATCAGTGGGCCTGTTTTAAATCCAAGTCTAAATCAGAATTCTAGAATAGACCCATTTCACCCCCCAAAAAATGGAAAAGATGATAATTAACATCTTGTGTATCCTAGATACAATGAATTCCAAATTATTTTGTATTTTATTTTCCCACTTTGACTGTTGTTGTAAATTGACCCAAGCTAATTTAGTTATGCAAACTTATTGGGTTCTTTTTAGTAGATCTTGGAAGCCACAGGAAATTCAAGGTAGAGAAAGGCTAACTGGTCCTCACAACTTGCTACTGGGTTTAAAATGATGGAAACATATGTAGATATTTATTAATTAAAAAAATCACAAAATGGTCATATAGTCATTTCTACAAGTTTGATATTCTGTCTTCTCTGAAAAACTCTTGCATAAAAAATTTACCTAAGGCAAATGCAATACTATTCTAGTAGCCAAATTTCACATGACCAAGAATCCTCTGATCCAGCAGCTCACAAGAAAGCTTAAGGAGAAATCCACTTTGCCACCCCTAAGGGTATAAGCCAGGTTCCATGGACTTTTATTCTTTGTCCATGCAAGGATAGAGAAGGATCTACAGCATTTTAGAGAATGTATATATATTGAATAGACTACTTTCACCATACCTTTAAAATATCCTTTATACTAGTTAACAGGCCACTAGAATCACCAGTTAAAGTTCGTTTATCCTTTAGGCTCTACAAAAATGAACAGAACTTCTGTGGTCTTAATGAGAGATAAAGATAACCAAAAAACATTTAATAGCTACCTCTCTGTTGAATGCTCTTCTTGGTAACCCCACCCATGGTGTGAGATTTCCTGATTAGGTAACTGCCAGTCCCTAGAAAATAGTTTAAGTGTTATTTCAGACTCCTTATGCTGAACTATTTTAAACTATATAGCAGATATTATAATAATTGTATAAGAAAGATAAGGTAATGATTCTTTTATTCATTGTGCTTTTTAAATTTTTTAAATAAATAAATAAATAATTTTTTTGAGACAGTGTCTCACTCTGTTATCACCCAGGTTAGAATACAGTGGTGCTATCACAGTTCACTGTAACCTAGAACTCCTGGGCTCAAACGATTCTTTCACTTCAGCTTCCTGAGTAGCTGGAAATACAGGCTTGTACCACCACATTTGTCTAATTTTTTAAAAGTTTTTTAGAGGCTAGATGCCCTTATGTTGCCCAGGCTGGTCTCAAACTCCTGGCTTCAATTGATCCTTCTGTTTCAACCTCCCAAAGCACTGGGATTACAGGCCTGGCCTCTGGCACGACATTCAGCCTCAATTGTAATATATTTATCTTGAGAATAAATGATCAAATTTTATAGTAATATTTTTATCTTGATAATAAAAATGTGCAAAGAATTCCAAAGTTTACTTACATAGGACTCTACTACAGTTTATTGCCCACACTAATTTTCTCTCATGACAATTTTCTGATTACTAACAAACACACACGAAAATGCAATAAGTCTTCAAACACTACTTAAAAGAAGTACTTTTGGAGGTGTATAAACAAAAATTCAACCAGTCTTGTCTCAAAATAAGACCAGCATCCCGTTTCTTCAGCCCCATAGGTGCAACAGCTCCAAGTAAGTGTGTTTATATGTGCTGAGGCCAAGAAAGGCTGGAGGCATGAAGAGAGTAGGAGAAGCCTTTGGAAATCGTGCTTTAGGCTTTGCCTGAGAATATTTCATTGCTTCTATTAGTTTTTCTGCTCAACTGTCCTTCAAGCTGTGTCTGAAGATTTTTAAAGTGTAGGGTGGTTGTTAAAGGACAAAGACTAAAGTGTTCTGTGGGAATAACCAGTTGAAGTTGACCAAGATTATAAAGTAATTCGCAAAGCTATTTGCTCCTACACAGAGCTTTTAAGTGTTAGAATATCATGCCACTACAAAAGAATTATCTAAAATGAGGTAATATGCTTGTATTGCACTGTACAGGCTATAAGCAATTATGGAGGGATATACTTTCTTCACTTGTATTAATAAGGCTGAGCAGAATATAAAGAAATAAAAGCCTGGAGTATATAACAACTCCTGAGGCAAATTGAAAGAAATTATGAAAGAATTCATTGTACTATTGAAACAAAGCAAAATGAAATGCATTGTGACAACATGATATAAATCACAAGATAATATCATATCTTAATAACCAATGCTGAACAGAAGAGAGACTTCTGTGTTGATTTACTATGTAGGAAATGTGACATGACAGAAGCCCCTTCACCAGCCAAATCTTTACATACTAGTCCTGTCAGTTACATTCTCCTTTCAAGTATGGGACTGAGAAGTCATCCTAAGCAGACAGACATGGACTGAAAAAAGGTTGGCCAGCGATTCTTCTTACGCGACTCTGTTCCACTGAGTTAATGCTCTGATCCTCTACTACCCTAAAATAAAACCCCAGGCCTAGTTTTTTACTCAGCTATATAAGCCTACAGCTAATTACCATGTGACAAAACAAGACTGCAGAAAGTCTAATGTATTAGCAATAACTTGTGTCTAACAATATAATTGCATCTGGAATAATGAAATGCTCATTTTAGTATCAAAATTAATAATGTCATATCAATGCCATTAATAATTAAGGATTCTTTTTATAACATTGCATCATTAATAACAACTGCATTATGAACAATTCTATTAATATCAACAATAATAAAATAATATCATATTGCTTTGCTATAGTTACAATTTTGCAAGTATAATGAAATGCTGTACACATAACGGACTAGACCCTGCTGTGTCCAAGGTAAGCAGTTTTGGAAATATATGACTCTTTTAGATAAATGAGGTATCTTTTGTGTTTTCCCATACAGTAATATGTGGACAGAAAAATCTATCATTAAGTATTCAGAAAACACAGGAAATTCTGTTTAACATTACCCAATTCTATGTTGATGGGGAAAGCTGGATGAGATTGGGGCAGTGCACAATCACAGTTGTTGCATAAGTTAGTGTTACTGTACTTCTCTGGAGATAGATTCACAGATTTATTTTTTGTTTCATAACAAGCATATGCTACATATAACATTTTAGTGCATCTAATGTCACATTATAAGTTTATAGTCCATCTTTCTGTTTTCCTAGGGAACAAAATCCCGGCTACTTAATACAAGTGTTAATACAAGTGATTTTCTATTTATCCAAGTGTTATCTACTTTAGCAATGTATTCTAAACCATAAAGATACTTCTAGATTTGGTACAAGCGAACTATAGTCTGTAGGTCAAATTCAGTTCATAGCATGTTTTTCTAAATAAAGTTATATTGGAATATACTCACATTCATTTGTTTATACATTACCCATGGCTGATTTCACCCTACTACAACAGAGCTGAGTAGTAGCAACATGGGCCAGATGGTCTACACAGCTGACCCATTTACTATATGACTCTTTACAGAAAGACTGTGTTGACTGCTTTTCCAGATAATAGAAAATATTTTTGACTTTTCCAAAACCCAGATAAAGAAAATAAAAAGAGAGAGAAATAAATCAATAATGTATAATTAAAAATACTCATGTTCATATTTTATATTTCACCATGAAATTAGAGCAGTAAGATGCATGTTGATGTTTGTTTTGTTGTGTAAATGAATATAAATCTGTAATCTTAAGGTTAATTCTGGAAACAGAGATGGATTTCTATGAATCCTTGTTAAAGCAAAAAAAAAGGGCAAATTTTATTTTAGAATTGGGAAAGGATATATCTTGAAATAATAGTAAGTTATTCTTGTCAATGTTTGTGTCAATATTTTTTCATTCTTATTCATCAATAATAAGCATGAAGATAAAATAAAATATTGAGTATTTTCTAAGTCTGTTTTGTAAATTTTTATTATTAAAAAAACTTCAAATGTAAACAAAACTAGACAGAGGAGCAAACTAAGCCCTTATATACCCTTTTCTAGCCTTATGCTAGAATTCATGACCAATGTCATTTTATCTATAATACAACCTTTGTCTTCTCCCATATTATTTTTTAAAATTCATACAATTTAATCTTTAAATATTACAGTATCTTTAAAAATTGAGAACTTTTTATTTACCATAATTATAATTTCAAGCATACCTCAAATTAACAATAATTTCTTAATATTTTAATGTACGGAGTTTGTGTTCAAATTGTCTCATAACTTACATCTTTTTCTTTTTCCTTTTTTGAGTTGAAGTCTCACTCTGTCACCCAGACTGAAGTGCAGAGGCACGCTCACGGCAGCCTCGACCAGCTGGGCTCAGGTGAACCTTCCACCTCAACCTTCCCAGTAACTGGAAATACAGGCATGCACCACCACGCCTGACTAATTTTGTATTTATTGTAGAGATGAGATCACACCAAGTTGCCCAGGCTGGTCTCGAACCCCTAGGCTCAGGCAATCCTCTCGCCTCCGCCTCCCAAAGTGCTGAGATTATAGGTATGAGTCACCACACCTAGCCTCTTTTTCTTTTTTATATACAGTTTATTGTTTAAATCAGGACCCAAATACACATTTTTGTATCTAGTTTGGAGGTCCACAAGGCATGTCCTTATCTTGCTTTTCATTTAGATATTTTTTAGCATAAACTAATTACAGGGATAAAGAGGAGGATAATTGGCACAACACAAAAATTCTGCAGTGGTAAAGGTTAGGAAGCAGCAGTGTGGCATGACTGAGTGTCCTCAGGCATCCAGTTCTCTACCTCATACCCACTCTGAAGATTCACACCGCAAAATGGCAATCCATGTAAATATGCAGCTCCCCACACTGCTTCCTCCTAAGAGCCTAAAGTGACCTCAAATTAGAGGCATCCACTGGTAGCCAATGACCAAGGAGGAGATATCAACAAATATTCTGTGGTATCTGAGGTTCTCATCTCTGAGCTCAAATTTAAATGGGATAAGGACTAAAGCCTCTGATCCTTCCTTAAAGCACCATCAGGAACAGGAATTCACTGGCTAAAATAGCTACATAACTGGAGAATACAAATACCTCAAAAATAAAACAGGGCGAGAAAAGGGATAGTATGGAGCATCTGAAGCAGAATTATCCAAACAGGTAAACCAATAATGTAAAAGAAGCATCTTCAATTTTTTGGAAGAGCTTACATACTGTTTTCAATAGTAGCTACAATGCTTTGTGTCACTACTAACACTGTACAAAGGTTCCAATTTCTTCATATCCTTGCCAACATCTGTCTTTTTTGTTTCAATAATAGACATCCTAGCAGGTTTAAGATTATATCTCATTACAATTTCATTTGTATTTCCCTGATGATTAGTGACATTTGTCATCTTTTCATATTCCTGTTGGACATTTGTATGTCTTCTTTGAAGAAATGTCTATTCAGATCCTTTGTCTATTTTATAATTTGATTATTAGATTTTTAGTTACTTGATTTTTAACTATTTATGTATTTTATAAATTAATCTCTTACTAGATATATGGTCTGCAAATATTTTACCCTCTTCTACAAGTTGTCTTTTCATTCTATCAATTGTTTTCTTTGTGGTACAAAAGCTTTTTAGTTTAATGTGGTTCCACTTGTCTGTTTTTACTTTTCTTACCTGTGCTTTTAGCGTCGTATCTATGAAGTCAACACAAGATCAGTGTCGTGTAGATTTTTCCTCATGTTGTCTTCCAGGAGTTTTGCAGTTTCAGGTCTTGCATTGAACTTTTTAATCCATTTTGAGCTGATATTTTTGAATGATGTAAGATAAAAGTATACCGTCATTTCTTTGCATGTGGATATTCAGTTTGTTCTACATCATTTGTTGAAGAGACTATTCTTTCCACATAATATTTTCTTGACACCTTTGCTGAAGATGAGTTGAGTGTATATGTGTGGAATATTTCTGTGCTCTATATTTTGGTCACTTTGTCCTTATGCCAGCATAATATTGTTTTAATCATTGTCGCTATTAAATATATTTTGCTGATAAAATAAATGAATAAAAACAAATAGAGCTTAAACTGGGCTAAGGGGTGAGAATGCTTGGTTCCCACAATTGAAATAATGTTCCCAGAGAGCGTTCTGTAAGAAGTCAGAAAGTATTTTTATCACCTACAAGTTCTGAGAGTCATGAAGGCAGAAACAAATTTTGAGATGCCAGATCTCAAATCCCAAGTCACTAGGACATCAGCAACAACTGTGCTATCAGAGAACTAGAATACAGAACCTGAGGAAGGCCTGCCACACTCAACAAAGACTGCATGTTTCCCCCTGGAGATTGCTATCAATGGAGGCCACCTTTCTCATCAGCCAACTTTAATATCTGTGCACTTGGTTGCTGACACTGCCAACCAATCAATTTCTAACAACAACAAAACCAATCTAAGAATGTTTTCCCTTGTTTCAATCTTGCCTTTACAGAGAAAGTATCAGAACATTTTTTTCAGCACCTTTTAGTTTCTTGAAGACAGTTTCAATAACAATTATTGTGGCTTTTCCTAAATACATTTTCTTAACTCCAAAAAAAAAAAGTATAGTTTTTTGAAATCAGAAAATGTGATACTTCTATATGTTCTTCTTTTTCAATATGTTTTTTGGCTACTTATTGGTGACTCCATAAACATTTGAGCATCTCTTTTTTTAATTTTTTGAAAAAAATGACATTGGGATTTTGATGGGGATCTCACTGTATCTGTACGTTACTTTGTGTCATATGGACATTTTAACAATGTTGTCTTCTAATGCATGAACATGTATTTTATCTTTTTAAGTTTTTTTAAAAGTTTTCAGTGTATAAGTCTTTCACTTCTTTAGTTAAGTTTATTCCTAAATACTTTTTAATGTCATTATAAATGGAATTGCTTTTCTCATTTTCTTTTCAGATTGTTGTTATCAGGAATTCCACTTCTAGGATTTTTCCAAAAGAATTGAAAGCAGGGAATCAAAGAGATATTTGTATATTTATGCTCCTAGCAGCATTATTCACAATATCTAATAGGTAAAATCAAGCCAAATGATCACTGGCAGATGAGTGAATCAACAAAATGTGGCATATATGTACAATGAAATATTATTCAGCCTTAAAAAAGAAAGGGAAATCCTTGCAATGTGCATCAACATAGACTGGACAAACCTTGTGGACATTAGGGTAAATGAAATAAGCCAATCACAGAATGTCAAATACTGCACAATTTCACTTATATTAGGTATCTAAAACAATCACACTCATAGAAGCAAATAATAGAATGGTGGTAGCCAAAAGATAGAAAGAAAAGGAAATGAGAAGTTGCTAACAAAGGGATATCAAATTTCACTTATGCAAGATAAATAAGCTCTAGAGGGCTGCTGTAAACATTGTTCCATAAATAACAATACAATATTGAATACTTCTAGAACTGTTAAGAAGGTAAGTTGTGCCTTACATGTTCTTAACACAATAATTTTTTTAAAAGTTGCCTCAATAAAAAAAATGAAATAAAATATAAATAAAAGAAGTATTAAAAATTACCTAAAAAATTAGGAACATGAGTAATGGGAGGTAAAACCAAGACATCATAAAAAGAACACAATTTAAAAATATTAACAAGATACTAGGTATAAAACAATAATAAAGAACATATATTCGATGTAGAACAAATTTGTGAGTCATAAGATCAGATTGTAGACTCATTAAGAAGACAGAAAGAAGGGGTATGACACAGAAATATAAAGGAAAAAAGATGAGATAATCAGAGTAAAATTATCAGAGAATTTTTGAAAAATTAACAAAAATAACTTTTTTTTTTACAATAAAACGGGATAGATGGCTATAGGAAGGGTAAGGAAGTAAATCCACACATGGACACATTATAGTGATATTAAGAACATCAAAGAAAAATGAATTTTTTAAAGCTTCTATATAGAAAAAGTGGATTGCCTATGCCGAAATAAGTATCAGAATGTTATCACATTTATTAAAGCAACACTGGGCACAAAAAGAACAAGATATCATATTTTTAAAATATCAATGGAAAAGAAACTTTGAACTTAGACTTTTACATACAACCAAAACTTCAAGAAATATTTATCTAATAAAATTTTAAAAGGCCTCACAATTTTAGCACTAAATGAGAGAATAACATCACAAACTCTAATGTGGTAAGACTCCAAAGAAGAAGAAAAAGAAAACAAAAAAACTCAGGAGGTTCCTTCCAAAGATATAAAGAATAAGAATAATTGAGTAGCTTGTAACAGTGCATAATATATATATGCATATATACATATATATATTTCAATAACCAAAGAAAAGTAAAAAACAGAACGACTTCACAACAGTTCAAGACCCTAACTTGAGAAATTATTAACATCTTTGTGGATGTAGTGGTAAAGGAAGACCAATAGGAAAGGAAATCATGCCTCAGCAAATATCTTTTTTGGAAGTATAAGTAGATATTGGCATGTTTAAAAACTAACAGGCTCAAGTAAGCATGAGTTTAGGTCTCCAGTTAAGGGCAATCTCCATGTTATGGACTGGACGTTTGTGTTGCCCCAAATTCATATGCCGAAACTCAAATTCCCAAGGTGATGGCATTTGGAGATGGAGCTTTGGGGAGGTCACTAGTCATGAGAGCAGAGCCCTCATATTGGCACTAATGTCTTTATGAAAAGATACACCAGACAGTTTGCTTTGTTCTTTCTTTCTGCTCTTTCCTTGAGGATACAAGAAGATGGCCAACTGCAATCCAGAAAGCGGGTCCTCCCCCAAGACACCTGATCTGTTGTACCTTCTACCTTAGACTTCCCAGTCTCTAGAATTGTGAGAAATAAATGTCTGGTGGTGAAGTCACCCAATCTATGGTAGTCTGTTATAGCAGCCCAAACCAAGACACACCATAAGAACAAAAATTAATATATAACTTTAACAATAGCAGAATAAAACCAGCACACACAAATGAAACTTTACAAACAAAAAAACATTGGAATGTTTGTCCATGGAAGAAAATAGCAATGGGAAGTGGGGATAAAATGAGTGAATGAAACAAGATCAAGCCTTGCATGAACTAATGTTAATAAGAAACCAGAGATAATTAAGATTAATTCCACCCTTTGCTTTTGAGGTCCAAACAAAATACACACATGAATGAAAGGAACAGAAATAACTGCCATGTTTTAATTTTCTCTAAAAATTAAACCAGGTATTGCTTAAAATTCAGTTTCCTAAGCTACTTGTGTCAGGTTTTATTTGCAGCATATGAATATCTAAAGCAATAAGTCCTCTAAACATAAAGTGAACAGTTTGTGATCCTATGAACGTTTGATGATTGGATACGAGGAAAAACAAAAAACAAAACTAACTAATATATACATACATACATATACGCACACAATTATATATATGTATATGTAATTGATTTTTTTGGATTATTTATTTATTTATTTTTAACTGGGAGGTAAAGACTTCTCAATTCTAATCGTAGTGGTGCTGAAATCTCATTTCAATTTTGCCCCAGTTTGCCCATCTGCTAAGTCATTTTGACACTGGCATCTGAGATGAAACAAACTTATCCCAGGATAAGTTGGTTTTCTTAAAGAAGGCGGAAGCAAGAGAATTCTGGTCCGTGAATCTGTGTAATATCAAATTCAGAATATGAAGTGAGTGGTACAAACATTTCTCCTTTACTGAGCAATGTCTTTTTTGAAAGGGCTGTATACGGAATCAGCAACATGGGTAACTTCAGCGGCTACCATTTGGGTAAGGGCAACTAGAGCGCAATCCTGGTGGAGCTGGCAGAGCATGAAAGTCACTTGCTGTCTATGCACCTCACAGTTGGTAGGGTAGAATAACTCCAGGTGTCCAGGCTGAATAGATGCACTTAAGCTGGAATTCTGACTCTAGTACCCTGTGAGTATTCTGAATGTTTCCTCGTCTTTAAACTGAGAATAGCAACCGGGCTCGGTGGCTCAGCCTGTAATCTCGCGCCTTTGGGAGGCTGAGGTGAGTGGCTTGCCTGAGCCCGCGGGTTCGAGAACCGCCTGGGCAGAGAGACCTCATCTCTACAATAAATCAAAAAAAAAAAAAAAAAAAAAATCAGCCGGGCATGGGAGCGCATGCCTGTAATTCCGGCTACTGGGAAGGCTGAGGCGGAAGGATCGCCGGAGCCCGGCAGGTCGAGGCTGCGGTGGCCGGGAGCGGCCTCTGCACTCCAGTCCGGGCGACAGAGTGAGACTCCAACTCAAAAAAAAAAAAAATGAGAATAGCATCTACCTGAAAAAGTTGTCGAAAATTTTTAAAAGCTAAAGTATAGAAAGCAAGGAGCACAGATTAAACTTCAAAATATGTGAATTATCTTTCCAATCTCTGCTAGGTCAAGAAAACAAGCAAATAGGAATGGAGAGATGGCAGATGGGTGACTCAACAGCAACACAGGTTTATTCCAGGGAGGAAAACTTGTGGAGGGGGCATTCCAGATAAAACTGAAGCCTGCTTGCTCACAGACTAAGGGCGACGTACAGGCGTTTGGGGCAGGGGTGCTGCTTAGCTGGTTGGGTGGGATAGCTAAGGAAGAAGTTTGTGGTTAGCTGAGGAGGAAGTCTTGTGCTTCGTTAGCTGCTGTTTAACACGGGATGCCCCGCTGGAAAGTTTCCATCCTGGTTTGTGTTAACAAAACGGCAGGGACTATCAACAATGGCCTTCCTAAGGTTAAAAATCTCCTGATTAGGCATTTTGCTACCCGGGACAAGAAAGGTACAGAAGTCACCAGTCTAATTTGTCTTTTGTATAGAAATCATAAGAGTCTAGAAGCAACTTTTTGAATTAATGACGGAAGCCATTTCTGCTTCCTCTGTACCTCGAAAATTTGTGCTGTCAACAAAAAGTGGTCAGGAGTAGCCCCTAACGTATTAATACAGGTAGAGGAAGGCTGTGATAAAATCCTTACTCAAGCGTTTTACATACTGGGAGTGCCAAAAATTATATATACACATTTTAAGAGATGTTATCTATGTATTACTTTTCAAAGTTGAATTGAAATGTAGTGACAATGTGTAGTATGATTCAGCACACCAAATAACTGGACCCATGTGTGATAAGTTTGAGAAACATGGTACTGTGTGTGATGTGTACAAAGGAAGATCTGGGAGTCCTCGCACAGCAGCAAGTCCTGCAGTAGTTCATCATAATCAGAAGTGTCTGGACGCTGATAGTAACCACTTTGAGCACCTCTTGTAATTGCGGAAGTCGAATATGACTGGTATTCATTTTTGTTATTGGTATATATTGAGTATTACAATCACAAATTCAGTTTTTTCCTTTCTTAAAATTTGCATATATATATAATATATATATATATATATTTTTAGCACCCTATGTATTTGTCTGGAGTCAAATACATCGCTGTCCTCTTGTTTCTTGGAAATCTCTGACATCTTTTTTCTCATTCTCCTTATTCCAAGGATAGAAGCTCATTCTCCATGCTTTTCCTGCCGGCACGAATACCTGCCATGATCTCCTCAATATGAGGAGCCCCAGTCCTTCTGATCTGCAGAAGGTGATATTCTTAGAGTTAGCTCCTATTTTTGCATCTATCTGATGCTTGAGCATGATGGTGACCCAGTCTCCTTTAGGACTGGATGTTTGGTCCACATTTGTTTAGATGACCTCCCAGAAGACTCACTTAAGGAAACAAGCTATCTCTGGAAAAGAAAGATTTGAAGTTCATGCAATTTGAGTAACTATTATAAAAATAGCAAGCTATAAACAGGAGATAGTTATATTTTATTGGCCCAGGAGTTGCTGCTTGCTTGCAAAGGCATGTTGTGATTGTGCTTAATGACTTTGTTTTTATAGTTTTAATAGCTCTAATTTATTCACTTGTCTTAATTTTTTTTAAAAGGGAAGGAGGTATTTTGAAAAGAAACTAAAGTTGTATATTTAATCCATACCCACAAAAAGTTTGATATAGATTAAAGAGGTAATAAAAGTACAGTATTATTAGAGCTAAATATATTAGCATAAGCTTATATTTTGGGGGAAAGGGAAGGCTTTCTAAAGCAAAGCAGAGAATGAAGATGCCCTATATTTATGGTTAATACTTTGTTACTTAACATAATTAGGTTTTATGTTATTTAACATAAAATAGGTTAATACTTTGTTATTTAATACAATTATTTTGTGTATATTAACATAAACTAGACATTATATATTCATATGTTTAACATATGTATTATTTTAATTATAAAAAATAAGAAGAATAAACTCAGCTATTCAACAGACCAATAGCAAAATACATATAAGTAAAAGACAACAGAGAAGTATTTTAAAGCCTATAACAAAAAATAATATCAAAAATACACAAATATCTGCTAAAATTAAAACACAATAGAAATATGGGAAAGTCATATAAACAGAAAATTCACATGAATGAATTAAAATGCCTATAAATCATATAAAATGATCTTCATCCTCACCAGTACTGAGGAAAGTATAAGTTAATATACTGAAATTAAATTGTTACTAAATAAAATACCAAAACCCAAAAAGATTGATACTATCCAATGCTGCAAAAAGTGTGCAGAAAATGCACTATCTTATTTTCTCTTGGTGGGAATAAAAGCATATGCACATCTTTGGGGAGCTGATTTAGTATTATATATTAAATTTAAAATATGAGTGTTTATCCTCAGATTTCAACTCTACGTATCTATTTTTTTATTTTATATTTTTAAAAAAAATTTATTATAAAGATATGGGATACAATTCAGGTGAGGTATACAAACATTGATCATGCAGGTACCCCTGTTAATGAGGTATGCCCCTCCCTGCCCTAGCAGTTTCGCTCAACTGCCAATCCCACCCTCCCCACCAACATTTTTCCGTTACTGCCAATCGCTTTCTTATAGCATTATAATTGTTCAAGTTCCTCTTATGAGTGAGAACATATGGAACTCTGTTCTTAGTTTCTGTGATAAATCACTGAGTATGATCAACTGCAAATCCATCCAGGTTGCTGCAAAGTCCATGTATTTGTCCTTCTTTATGGCTGCATAATATTCCATTGTGTATATGTATCACATTATTTTTAATCTAGTCCGGCTTTGATGGGCAACATGGTTGGTTCCATGTTTTTGCTATTGTGAACAGAGCTGCAACAAACATTTGTGTGCAGGCATCTTCTTGTAGAATAATATGAATTCCTCCAGGTATATAGGGGAATTACTGGGTCATATGGAAGATCAATTTATAATTCTTTCAGAAATTGCCACACTGTTTTCCAGAAAGGCTGTACAAGTTTGCATTCCCACCAGCACTTAGAAGCATTCCTTTTTCTCTACATCCTTGCCAGCATCTACATATCTACTCTAAAGAAATATTTGCAAATGTGCACAAAAAGTCACATACAAGAATATTGTTTTATTTTTATAATTAAAATATATGTAAATGTTTATCTACAATAAATGAATTATTTTTTCATTTATTTGTTCATTCACTTATTTATTGAGTTGTAGTATCACTCTGTCACCCAGGCTGGAGCACAGTGGGATGCTCACAGTCACTGCAGCCTCAACCAGTGGGGCTCAGGCAATCCTTCCACCTCAGCCTTCCAAGTAGGTGGATCCACAGGTGTGCACTATCATGCCTGGCTAATTTTTTTTTTAATTGTTGAAACGAGGTCTCACTAAATTGCCCAGGTCAGTCTTGAATTCCTGAGCTCAGGCAATCCTCTCGCCTCTGCCTCCCAAAGTGCTAGGATTTCAGGCATGAGCCATCGCACATGGTGGAAATGAATTTTTAAATAACATATGATACAGCGTTAGCCTGAAAAACTATGCAGTAGGCAAAAGTTTGAAGAGAAGTTATGTTTACTCATGTGGTTTTCAAATGGGAAAAACAAAAAAGATTCCAAAACATACATGCAGTATGTTTTAACTTATGCAAAACTCACATGAAAGTCAACATTTTATCTCTATAAGTACACAGAAATGTATGTCTAAGAAGAAAAAAGGTCTGAATGACATATATCAGAGTGAAGACATGACAATGATATATGGAGGAGGAAAACAATGATGTCTGGGGAGAGAAGTTTCAAGGAGGCTACTCCTAATTAGAATTCATTTATGGGTTATTTTTTTTAAATAAAAACAAGAAAAATGTATAAAACTGAATAAAAGGAATATAAGAAAGGATACACAAATCAAACAAAAAAAATATTACATTTAAAAAATTTTTAAAGGTAAATAAGTCTCATATGGGTTCATGTCTGATTGTAATTCTTGGAGTTAAGGGAAAAAAAAAAAAACTAGTCCTGATTCAAACCAACAGAATGTATAGGTGTGTTCCGGAAACAAGAGAGGTATGTTGAGATACGGAGGATTTTCAGTGTGCTTTAAAGTTAAACAAGCATAGAACAAAGAAAGTATGAAGAAAAAGCAAATCCACATAAAGGGCAGAAAGGTTGAAATATGAGAGAGAAATAATTTATCTGATTTTTGTAACCATTAACATGTGGTTATACAGGAACTTCTAACTTCAATGAGGTTTTAAATCAAACCTAAGAAAATATTCAAAACAAAATCTATCTTGGCTTTAAATATCTGATTCCATTTAATTCAGCATGTAGAGTTATGCTAGGTTTTATGGAGGAATAAAAATATGAATTGTATGAAAGACCTCAAGGAGTTTATAATCTAACAAAGAAATGGCCAACAGAAATAATCAATAGGAAATGCATGATTTATGTTTAATCGAAGCACAAGGACTATGAGAACAGATGTTCTATAGAAGATTCTATGCATATTTTGTAGCAATAATGCATTTAAACCATAAGACTAGGACATAGGTCTTGAGATGGTAGTAAAAATGCTATCATTATTGGAGCATAAAGGAAGGAAAGACAATTTCTACTGGGAGAAACAGAAAAACTTTTCAAAAGTAGTTGATCTTTGAGCTTAAAGAAGATGTTGATTTTCTGCAGCTGGAGATGGCAAGGCAGGTTTTCCCAGTTAAGAAGAGACACCTACACCAAGACCGAAAGAAAAAAGTATTTCAAGGTTTCATGATTGGAAGACAAAAAACCTAGTGTCAGATTAATAGAGCTGAAGGCAATGAGAGCGAAAGCCAGCTGGGAAGGTAGGTGAGGGCAGACACTGCCAGATTCTCAACTTACTTAATGTGCAATGAGGAGGAACTGAAGGTCTTCAAACGGGGGTATGACGTTAACTGAGCTGAGTGTTGTAAATATTAAAGAGTCATAGTTAGAAAGAAATTTTCTATGACAAGCTCACCAAAATATCTTCTATACTGTAGATATAAGTCAAATAAGTGAAAAATAAAAAAAATTCTGTCTCCAATGTATACAAATTATAGCATTAAAAGGTTAACATTCTGTTAACATAATTATTTCTGTTATATTAATATAAGCTGAACATTATATATTAACATATTTAACATAAA
The DNA here is from genome assembly GCF_000164805.1 of Carlito syrichta. NCBI lineage: Eukaryota > Metazoa > Chordata > Mammalia > Primates > Tarsiidae > Carlito > Carlito syrichta. The sequence continues at coordinate 219,053 of NW_007247802.1, read as the reverse complement.
TATCATGTTAATTATGAAAACAAAGCTTGTGAACTATACAATGATGCTTCTCAGGGTTCAGTGAGCTTTAAAACAGAAACAATAAAATCAACCTCTAATAACTCTCTGAGCGTAAATACTCATCTACAAAAAATAACAGTAGTTTCCTCACAATAAAGCTATGAGGTTTAAATAATAAAATAATCTATGCAAAGCCCTTAACATAGAGCTAACAGTCAGCTACCACCACTGTTAGTGGAGGATCTAAGCAAGAAAAGAAAATCTGGGAGCTCTCCTTGGTCCTGACTCAAATATTTTATGAAATTTTCTGCAAACTAAATTATGTGGTTATGGTTCAAAACATTTTTCAAATTATTTGAGATAGCCATTGATGCTAGTGAATCCAAAAAGAGTCACGGGACAGGTTTGTATGAGAAGGTAGGTGAATGATAGCAATTCATTTCTATTTGCCTAAGCATTTCCATTTTGATCTATATGGATGTATCTAGGATACTGGCAGAAGATCACTGGTTCTCATAGCACAAGCCCTCAGTAGCAGCGTCATCAAGATGATGATGTGCTTCTTGTGGCTTCTATTGTCTGAAATATAACATCGAGTCTTAAGTATTTAATACATGTGCCTATGTTTACGTATTTCTTCAAGAGATGATTTTAAAACATTAACTGAAAATACTTAAATATAAAAGGTGAGAAAAGTAGTTTGAATATTTCTGTATTTCTTTGCTGAAAAAATTAAACCTGCTTTTTAACATTAGCAAAAATAGAAATATAATGATTTTCTAGAATACAATTAAATGGGAAGACAAAAAAGGAGTTCTCATTGTCTAAGAATAAAATGCTTACAAGTAAAGGGAAATATTTGTTTCTACTAGCTATTCAACCTGTAAAAATATACATCTAAATACCTTTTCTCTGGTATCCAGTCCTTGAAGTATCCATTTAAATAGCTTTTGGGTAAGACTACCTGGTTTTTAAAGTAGTTCTGTATTCAATATCAAATGTTTGGTGTCCATTTGCTATGTTAAAGAAAAAAAAAGTTGGGCAATGTTATGTTGTGTCTTTTGAGATACAGTAACATGACAGAAAGTGACAAATGGTTGAATGTGTCACAATGAAGCATGATATATTATAGCAGAGTGATATGCTGATACTCAAAAAATCCATAATATGCATCTTTCTTTTTATTTGCTGCTACAGCAGAGAAGATTATTCTTATAGATTAAGGGACTACTGTCACATCTTGGGTAACAAAGTAAATATATCTCACTACATTAATATTTCTGTATAAGAACGTCATGTGCTTTTCCTCTACCTTCTTTCTAATAATTTCAGATTAGTGGTAGATGCATTTATAAAAAGCATTCTGTTTCTATGCCTGGCATATCCAGTATTCTGCATCTGAATTTCAAATCATTAATAAGGAAAAAAGATTAGTGCCAATGATGGACACAAGTACGACTAAATAAGAATAGATTTAAGTACAATCACATTTTTATAATCACTACAGGATCTTTTATAGAAAAATACAATGTATAAGCATCTCTAATTTTAAACAAAAAATGACTATTTAAATACATTTGCAAACAAAAATCATATTGTCTTTTTACATGCATATTGCAGGTTTAATGTAGCTCATGCTTATTTGCCCTCAATGTTAGCAACCAGTAAGATGTAAAATATCATTTAGTAAAGAAGGCTTACCATCTGGTTTTTAAACTACAACTAATATTCTCTCTCTTTTTTTTTCTTTTCTTTTCTGCTTTGTTTGTTTTTCTTTTTCTCAGAGAGGTGTGCATTCTCATTGTATTTCTCAGAAAATTACTGAGGTGTGTTTTGAAGTCAGAGCAAATGATGGTATTATCAGGCATGAGTGATCCTAATATATATTAATGCCAAAATAATAGGCATGGTGAATACAAATACAACACCAATATGTGTTGTAAAGACGAATTTTTATACCAAAAGTAAAGTTCTGTTAAAATGTTTTTCTTTCATTCCATCATAATTATATTTTCTTTATTTCCTCCCTTCTTTTCTCTTATTTATCATCAGAAAAGGATACTCTTTGGCCAATTTGCAAAGTACTATCTCATAGCTACTAGATTGTGGCTTAAAGTCAAAAGCGTAGTCTATATATGAAAAGGTTTTATAAGTGAATTTAAATGATCATCCTAAAGGATTTCACTACTGAACATTATTATATACTAATTTCCCAAGACATGGTGACTCATGTACCATAAAATTGATTCTTTTGTCTTTACCAATTTATATGTACCTATATACACATATAAAGATTGTTCATAAAATAAAATGACATATGACTTTTATTTTTACAAGTCAAAAAATGTGAATACCCCATTTATGAAGCAATCACATGATTTATTCCATTTCTTCTTGAGTAAAAACAGTAATGAAAGAAGCATTAACTATTTTCTGTACAAACAGGTTACATAGACTCATATTTTTAATTACAAATTCATAATACTTTCTCCACAGCATAGGAACATCAATTTAAATTAAAAATGCTCTGGTAGGTGTGAAACTTTATTTCTTGCATGTAATAAACTAGATTTTTTAAATTTTCAAATTAAAGATTAAAAAATATTGATATATAAAAGATTAATATTCAGTAAGGAGAACACTTGGCCATAGAAAATATTTCTCTTTTTTTGAGGTGAAAATGCCATTCTGTTCTAGTAGAAGAATGTAAAAGTTTTGATTGTACAGAATGTAACATTTTGCAGAGAGGAAGGACATTTCATGCATGTTTTCTTAGATAGAACCATTTTTCTACCAGAGGTTTGTTGACTAGGATTTCCTGTAAATATAAAACCAAAACTACTTCAAAATTACTAAGACCTTGGGGGGATAGATACTGTAATTACAAAAATAAAGTATCGAAATCCTCTAACACAATAATTATCTTTCAGGGTACAATTCTCATGTAAAATGTCTAATTCTGTCTTTGAGAATGTTAGTATTATGAGCACCTACAAAAAGGTAAAAGTGACCAGGTTTTAACAAAGCTTTTGCTGTTTGAGAGAACAAAATTATAAATGTCATTATAAATATTTTCATTATCTACATTATGTCTAAATCACTTCACCTCAACAATAATTTTAGTCCATTAAAACCATATCTATTCCCTAGAAAAATGTATCTTATCACATGAAATTAATTAATTATTCGGCAATGCCCATGGAAAAAGAAAAAAATAAAGATACTTTTCTTCTACATATTTACATTTGTTCTTTAAAATTGGTGTATCCAATTTTCAGAATAATAATTTAAACTAAAATGTATTAAAACAGTAGCTTCCCAATAAATAAGTAGTATAAGTAGTATATAATGGATTAAAGTCACATGGTAAATTGCTTTAAATAGTATCATTGAGACGTTTAAGGACTCAGCTCATTGTATACTGAAAAAACCTCTCATTTTAAAAATCATAAACCTTTCCACAGTCTCATATTTCTGTTCTTATTTTATATCTGGATCTGTTATTATAACTGAGTGTACATGAAAGACCATATAAGACCAAATTCTGCTGCCCTGGAAGAAAGAAAATTAGCATTACTATAACCATAAACAGGCATTAGATAGTTTTATAGAACACCTAGTGTCTACAACAGAATATTTTGACAAATTTAAATAAATCAAAATTATAATTTCATATTTATTAAAATATTTTGGAGCCAAGAAATTACATAGAATTTTGTTTCTTTTATTTCCATTCTTCACTTCAGCTCAACTGCAATAATGAATACAAAATATTTTGCAGTTCAAATTTACAAAAGTATAAACACACACAATGTTCTCAAGCTTGAGAGACTAGCATAGTAGCCCAGACCTCCCTCTGCTATTGTTAGTAATCCATTGACCTCACCCTTCTTTACTACACAGAGATTTCTTATCACTTAGTTACTTCACCATAGGATTTATAGTCAGAGTTGTGCTTGTAAGTGTTTAAAAACTAACTCTCCCGAACAAAAAAATAAAAAGATAAAAATATTATCCATAGTGCTTGCTGATTTCTGTGATGTACATAGTCCAAGCATGGCCAGTTTCCATCTGCCAATGTAGAATCATTGAATAAGAACTTGAGAGAACATTCTCAGTATCACACTATTCATTACATAAAGTATTTCTACCATACCAATAGTATGGTAATAAATAACTCTAGGAGCATAGTAAAATTTGGTAAAATAACTTGGAAATAATAACTTGTATTTATTACCTCGATTTTTACATCGTTTCCTAATTGTAAGCACATATAATTTGATTTTTAACAATGATCATTTTAAATAACCCAGATTCCTGAAAATTTAGCAATTGACCCTCATAACTTGGTATGAGCTCAGCAAACCACCAAGTTTAACCAACAGAATATTTCATAATATGGTAATTTAAAAAATTTTGTACTATTTTAAATGTCAAATGTTAGATCTACAATTTTTGAAAGCATTAAAATTGGCAGTCTTAAGTAATTCAATTGGTTATGACTTCCAAACTTCAAGTAGCCAGACTTAAACCACACAAGAAATACAGCTTTATTTTTATAATTTTTAAGCTGATAGAATAATATTTTAGGTCCGATTCTTTGACCATGCATCCTTACAGATACATTGCTTATTGCATTTGCTAAATGATTTGTAACCTTGAGGATATTCTGAGTAACACTTTCTACTTGTATTGGCTCAGTCCCTGAGAGAGAAGGAGGTTGATGGCTAGACAATGAGTACAGAGATTCACACTGATATGAGCAAACGTGGCCCTGGAGGTAGGAAAAAGACTCCTAATTGGTTGGGGGGGGGGTGAATGTTTTGAATGAGATGTTAATGTATAAATCAGTCTTTATTTTTCTGTGTTACCTCTGCTGCTCCTTCTATGCGGAAAAAATAAAGCAATGGATTCAGATCACGTCTCTTCACTTTTCTAATTTAAAAACTGCCTTAGTGGCATATGATTATATTGCTTTCTCATCTGTTGCCTAAACTGGCCCTAGAACGGCAGACAGGAAGACAGTAGCTTTGGTCAATGAAACATGAGACAAATGTATTACGGCATTAGAATTCCTAATGAATGAGTAGTTTCCCTAATAACAGGAAACTATACTTCCACCTGACACTATCCTTCATTGCTCCTCATAGAACAATCCTTTAAATCTCTGGGATAATGTGTTCTTTCTGACCCAGTGCATTACCTGAAATATCCTAAAGATCAAATTTCAGAGAGAAAAAATATGAAAAGAGTCATTTTTAGCAAAGATGGAGAATCAATTAAGATTTGGGGGGTTTTACTTTTATCACTATCTTACTATCATTCTAAACTCATTTTTGGTACAAAAATCTAATGTTTTCTGAAAAAAATATTGCTTCATGTAACAATTTTAAAATCGCAAATTTCTTGTTTGAAACATCATGGTAAATTCTCATTTACATTATTTGTATTAAATACACACAATAACCTGTTGTTAGGATGAGAATTATTAATAATTATTCAGAATATTTTTATTTTTAATATTTTTTCGGTATTTTTATTATGCCTACTCCTTTCCTTTCACTATAAGAATCTATTTGAACTAAAATCCAAGATTTCTGATCCTCATCTGTGTTTATGATCAGTGCAAATGGAATGAGTAATTTTTCTTCTACCCATCATTCCCCATGAGAATTCGAAGTTTTCTCATATCATCTGGATCTAAGATGAATGAAACTTGACACATTTATTTAAAGGAGCTTCTTAACTATATCATTACCGCATGAAACAATCTAAGGTTACTTCTGACGTTCCACAGTGTGTGAAATTCACTGTGAATTAAAGTAAAATGAGTAACTAAGAAGAGAAAACATAGTTATTTGACCTGTTTTTTCCTTGATATATTTGCAATATAGCAGAGATAAGAATCATGAAGCCAGACTTTATTTAAGGGTCTATGTTAACCCTTTATTAGGAATCTCTATCTTACTGAATGCTGATGTAATTGGCTATACACATTGAAGAGAAGAGTTGTAGAATATTTCTTAATTTGCATTCCATGATTAAATTATTTATTTAAATAAAATATATTAACCTGAAATCATCAGAGATGTAGTTTTTATAGAATGAGTTCAGTCTGTTTAAATTCAAACTCCTGAGTGACAAAAGCAAAATAAATAAAAAAGATTACCTTTTAAAAAGTGTTTTATCTTTTGAAAATAGAAAAACTGACTTAATTGGACAGTTAATTTTAGACTGTTTTTGGAGCAATGACAAGGCTTTGAACCGATCTTTCCAGACTTTTTTTTAACCTTAGAATAAAACTACATTTTGGAAAATAACAAAAAATATTAAGACAACGGGTTTGTAAAAAGCACAACTTACTTTATTCTTACTTCATTTTTTATATATATTTTAAGAATTAAATTTTCAATAAAATTTACTACAATAAAATTTCATACTTGAATTCTCAGCTGCTTAATTACAGCATTAATCTTGGGTAAATAGTATGGCTTTTTTTGTAATTATCATAGACGAAATGCTATTTACAATGTTTCTTCAGAAACTTTGCAACATATTTAAAGTAGAGCTTGAGTGCATGTACATTTTACTTAACTTAAGTAGAACATATTCCATCTCTGGCCAGTTTGGAAGGACAACGCTGACTGCATAAGCTACTATAAGTGTATTTTGCTTGCTTTGCTGATTTTAAAGTAAATGGTAATTTACTGCAGATTTGTGGTACAGTATATTGATGAAAAGCACATTATATCTACCATGCTCAATAAGTAACCTATTTAAGGCTTGAAAACCAGTAAGTTATCACCTCATATATAAATCCCACTGCATATTAAATAATCAAAAGCTTCTGAAAGATTAAATAAAGAGCATCAATTTAACCTTTTCACCAGATTTTTGGTTCATGAATAGCTTGACCTGTCTATGGATCAATGGAATAATTCTTTTAGTTTGAGTAGGGCTCTGTCTCTTAATATAACATATTAAGTTATCAAAGTTTAATGTTACTGAAAAATTTCCACCTGGTTTCCATTCCAAGATTTTAAGTAGATATTAATGTATGTGTTCACAAGAGAGTGACCAGGCAATGCTGCTACTTTTAGAAAAATAAAGAACTCAAATAATAAGTTCTTGAAACTATACTACCAAGCATTTGCTTAAGTAAATTTATGACATAAAAGTATACAATATAGAGAAAAAATATGACAGGCAGAAATATGTTAGAGAATACTAAATTATAAATGCTTTAGCATATTTTAAGCCTTCATATTTCAGGCAAGGTGACCTTGATCTTATTTGTATATTTTAGAAGTCAGTCTAAGTATGATACAGCGTTAAAATCTGACTCTGGACTGGGGCTTCCAACGCCGTTTACATTAATTGTGCGGAAGTCAAGGAGATTCAATTTAGTTATGAAAAAGCCATTTATCTTTCAGACAATTCCTGGGAATTTGGATACCTTTATATGAGGCAGGGAGGTGGTTAGCTTTCTCCTTCATGGTTATTAACAGAGCTAATATGGCAGAATAAACCTATCATTTATTCTGCAAGTTCTAAAGAAAGACTACAAAAATGGAGAAAAAACAATCTTTGAAATTAGAGAGGATTGAAGCCATTCCCATGGAACTATAGATTATGTTTTCTACAATGTAAAACTTATCCTATTCCTCTCCTAAAATCCTAAACCAACCGTTTATAATTTTTAAAATGTTTTTGCCGTCAGTGAATCTTCATAACTTTACAAATAACATTTTTGCTGCTACCTTTCCTGGAATAATGCTTGTATCTGGGTTCTGTCTCCTGACTCTGATTTCCTATTTGTTCTATCTTCTATGCAGATTCCATGTTTAGAAGGTACTTGAATATGCTTTGCTGTCTAAACTCTCCCTGCCTGGCACAAACTATTTGAAATGCCTCTTCATTTCAATTTTTCTCATCTTGTCTTCTTTGAAACGTCTTATGTAAGTCTTATTTAAACCTCAGGATTCAGTTCATTGTATACCTAACTCTGAGTTGTACCCATCTTTAAAATAAATTTTTTTTAAATACAAATGAATAAAAAAACTTTTCACATGGTTTTAAAAAAAAGATTCCGTTCAAATAGCCCCTGCCCAGTTATCCACTCTGATCTTTATCAAGTTCCTCGTTCCCCAGCTGATTGAAGCATGCCTCCTATGTGCTCTCATGACTCTCTTCACTTTTCTGTCAAAGCATATAATGATGTTGTATGATAGATATTAATTTACTTGTTTTTACACTGAAATAAAATACAAATCTCAGACCTATGACTTTTAACACCAAATCCCTAATTATTATCTCTCATTGCAGGATCTGACACTAATAAATCTCAAAATGGTTTGTTAAATAAACTCCTACATTGTCTTGAAATTAGAGGGTGGAACTAGGAACTATTAGAAAATTTGCCATTTTGGAAAGGGGGGAAGTATCAAAAACAAAAGCAATCTCAGCTTTGAAGACTCTAGATGTTGATTAAGTTCTTTGTCAGAATGAGCTTCAGTCATAGGCTTAATCCTTGGAAGATTCAGTCATAGGCTTCAGTCATAGGCTGAATCCTTGGAAGATTCAGTCATAAGCTTCAGTCATAGGCTTAATCCTTGGGAGAATGATACTCCCCATTCCACAACAATGCTGCTACACATAGTCCTGGAAGAATATAGTTTTTCTAGGATTACATCTACCCCCCAACTCCAACCCACCCCAGTCCATGTGTCTTAGGGCTCTCAACTAATTCCTCTCATGAGCTTTTCTGTGAGTTATCAGGAAAAAAGCAACCCTTTCTTACAGAATAATGAACTTTAAATAACTTGAATATTGGAGGGCCAATACCCATCTAGTTCCATTCAGTATACAAGGAAAAGATCTCTCTTGGACCCAAACCAATAAGCGACAGATACTTTTTTTTAGTTTTATTTTTAATTATGTGAAAAAGACACTAACATAAACTCTGTCATATTAATTATTTTTAAGTGCACAGTTCAGTAGTGTTAAGTGTATATTTAATATATTCACAGATCTCCGGAACTTTTTCATCTTGTGGACTGAACCTCTACACTCATTAAACAACTCCCCTCTTTCTTCTTCCCCCAGTTCCTGGGAACCACAATTCTACTCTCTGTGTCTATAAATTTGACAACTTTAGAAATTTCATGTAAGTAGACTCATATGATATTTTTTAAATGATAAGTTCATATTTCTTTTCATAACATCCATTTGATTCATGATTGCTATGGCATGTGTCAGAATTTGCTTTCTTTTTTAAGGTTGAGTAATATTCCATTGTGTGTGTGTGTGTGTGTATCTGTGTATAACATATTTTGTTTTTTCATCCATCTGCTGATGAACATTTGGGTTATTTCTACCTCTAGGCTATAGTGAATAATATGACTATAAAAATGGGTGTGTAAAATTTCCCCTTAAGAGCTTGCTTTCAATAATTTTCGATATATACTGACAAGCGGTATGACTAGATCATATGGTAGTTCTACTTTCAGTTTTTTTGAGGAACCATCATACTGTTTTCCATAGAACTTACACTATTTTACCTTCCCACCAACTGTTTACAAGGTTTCCAATTTCTCCATATTCCTGCCAACACTTGTTATTTTCTGGTTTTTTTTGTTTGTTTTATAGTAGCCATCTTAATGGATATAGGTAATATCACATTGTGGTTTTGATTTACACTGAGATAGATAGATTTTCCATAATGTTGTTGAGCCAACAGATCTAGCTAGGTTTGCACAAACTATTTTTTTATAATTTCCTTAAGCTAGTTGGAACTTCACTTGCAACCCAAAGGATCCTATCTATTATCGTTCTCTGGCCTGATGTACCTTCATACCTCCCAATCTAGGCTTTACTGTGAGTTTTGATAGGCTACCACACATCTAACCAATGAGACCTCTTTTGAAGTTAGCAAGCATCTTTGTTGGAAATGCATGTACTTTCCAGTGTTGAGAAATATTTAGTCGAACTTTTCATGAAAAAAATCTTCATTAGGTTGCTTCCTCCCAACATCGAATTAGCAGAAACCCCACTGAAGTCTTTACAGTTATACCTGCATCAGGAAAGAAGAGGAAGGAGGAAGAAAAAGAAGAGTAGTGGAAGAAAAAGCAGGTGAAGAAGGAGAAGAAGATGAGGAGGAGGACTAGAAAGAAGAGAGGAGGGGAAGAAAGGAAAGAAAGGAAGAAATGAAGAAACTTAGTATTCTGGAACATTGTGCATTAGGACTGCCTCTTCCCTGCATTTTCCATCTAAGCTTAAGAGGTGCACGAAGGGCCACCTGGGAGCAGTGAGTGTTGGGAAGGCCAGGCTAAGAAAGAAGGTGAGAGGAAGTCAGATGTAAACACTCCTTAGGCTATTAGAATCAATCTTGCAGTAGGAAAATCAGAGAAGTCTCTTTGCTGGAATACATGATCTCCAGTCCTGGATCTCATATCTTAAGGTTAAAATAATGAAATGTCAAATATTGATGCAACCACAGCCATGATTAATTATAATGAGAGTATAGGAGAGATGTAGTGTGATCAGAAAGCTTCATAGTAAGAAATTAGTAGATAATACTAAACTGAAAAGTCAAGAAAAAATGCGTTGAGCAAGTTATTTGGGGACATGATGGCATTACAAGAAATAGAAAGCAATAAATGTGGTATAGAAATAAATAACTACATTTTTAAAGTAATTACCTTTGATAAGCTGAAATCTAAAGTAGGCAGAAGAGAGTGTGGGCTTGCCATTTATAATTATAAGCCTCATAAGATGTTCACTTAGAATAGTACCCATGTATAACTTAGATTAAAATAGACATTTAACTTTTAAAAAGGAAGGAAATGAACCACCACTCAGTATGACTCTTCACACACCCTCCTTCACACACACACACACACACACACACACACACACACACACACACACAACCAGTCTTCCAAATTAACCATTTCAGGTAACTACTAAACAGTTAAGTGAATGCATATGTGTGTGCATGTATGTACGTGTGGTATGTAGTAAGATATGTTTGTGTATGTGTGTATGTATGTGAGTGTTTTAGCCCAATGAAATCCTACTACATAGTTTTGCAATTTACTTTACCTTTCAAGAACAAACCAGAGATATTTTCCATTCTTTTTTTTGTGATAAAATTATATGGATGCATATTTATTTATTTTTTAGTCATCCCCCCAACGATGAATTTCACATGCTTTTTGAGAAAACACTTTTGTCCTCATTTGGGGGGAAGTATTTTTCAAATAAATAATAAATATATTGAGTACTGATTTAGTATCAAAGATTATTTTATGGTTACAATAATAAAAATTAAAGTGAGAGAGAGCTATTTAGACAACTACCATACCATATAATGAGTTCCATGGAGGTTTGGCAACAGAGTATATAATAGATACGGTATTATAGAAAAAGAGATTCTTGTGACTCTCCTCCTCCACAAGATTAATATTATAATGGCAGAAAGGTGATAAAATTGTACAAAATATATCAGTCAACAAAAGAAACATAAATTCATTTATTCTGTAAAAAGGTAATAACTATACCTTTTTTTACTTAGATAAGAAATAAATACAGTTTGGTATACTTCAACTTACCATGATGTGGTAAGGAGGAAAATAGGGAGGAAAGGAGAAAAGGAACATAAGAGGAAAAGAAGAAATAATACATTTAATATAAACTTTTATCTATATTGGTATTCATTCTTGTAGCATTAGTCTTAGCACATCTGAAGGTGTTTTTAGTAAGGCTACATTAGGTGTGTATTATTTGAATAACTCCAGAAATTAAAATGTGAGTCATGGAAGTGGTTTCGTAGAATGCACTTCATGAAATCATGTAAGAAATACACAAGGCAACCACCTCTGATGGTACTCTGCCCTTAGACAAATGTTCTTAAAACCATTATGTAGAAATTGCTAATATATGTTTATATTATTCTAATGATCATAATCTGAAAGTTCATGTGAACAAGTTCTACTGGAACTTAGGCAACGTACATTGCACAAAGAAAAAAATTTGGCCTAAAGAAAGTAAACAAAGAACTCTTTTTTCCCCCTTTTAATTTTCTTTTTATTTTAAAGGTGTGGGGTACAATTCAGGGTTAGGTATACAAATGTTCATTATGCAGGTACTGTTGTTGATGTAGTGTGTCCTCCCTTCCCTGGCAGATTCCCACTACTGCCAGTCCCATCTCCCCCACTCCAGCAGTTTCCCACTACTGCCAATCCTCTTCTTATAGTATTATGATAATTAAACAAGGCCTGCATATGAGTGAGAGCATGTGATACTCAGTTCTTTGTTTCTGTGATACGTCACTCAGTATTATAGACTCTAAGTCCATCCAGGTTGCTGGGAAGTTCATGATTTTGCCCTTTTTATGACTGTGTAATATTCCATCGTGAATATGTACCACTGTTTTTTAAATCCAGTCCTCTTTTGATGGGCAGCATGGTTGGAACAAATAACTCTTATAGCTAAACTTTTTAGTAGAGATTAGCACTGAGGCATTCATTGAATTCCATTCTCGAATCAAGACAAAGGTATTGTTTCTAAAGCAATAATTCAAAAGCATAGCTCTGATAGAGAAATATGATATTGTCAATGACTAAATTTGGATCTATAAACTCAAAGACATGGTTAAAATCACAGAAGAATGAGAGACTTGGTCTCAACATTACAATTAAATTCAGTTTTCATATTGAAAATGACAAAATGGAGTCACCAAAATTTTATCTTAGTTTTGAAAAACAGTGACGGTAACTGATATTGCTAGGAGTAATTAACATCATTTTTAGGAATGATCACTAAAAGTTATGCCAAATCTATAGATATGTGACAGAAAAAAATCTTAAGTTCAAGAAGCAAATTACAGATGTTAAAAAAGAATAATCTTGTAAAAAGCTATTGGTAGAAGAAGATTTCATGCCTCATAGTCAATGAAATAGATTACCAGTGAAAATGGAATTTCTGGGCAACAGATGGCTGGTTTACTGACTCTTGGAGAATGACTTAAAAAAGGCTTTCATTTAGATGTCTAGCCAGTGTGTTATTGACACAAAAAAACAGAGATGTGGAGAGTCACTTAGTGTAATTTAATTTTGCTTTTATTCTTAGTACACATAAACATAAACATATGTATATATAAAATGAATAAAATCTTCTTATATTCCATTTTTGTAACTTTTGGCCAGCACGGACTATATGAATGAGACAGGTCTGGGTTTAAATTTTGTCTCTGTCATCTCATTCTATGTGATGCTGAATAAAGTACTATAATATACTTAACCTGAGTTTCCTCATATGTAAAATGAGAATAACAATTTCCATATCAAAAGTTATTATTCTTAAATGAGGTATTATAAAATATATAGCCAGTGCCAGCCAAGTGCTAAATAATAACTGTTGTTAAAGAAAAAAATTATAGCCGGGCTCGGTGGCTCAGCCTGTAATCCCGCGCCTTTGGGAGGCTGAGGTGAGCGGATTGCCTGAGCCCGCGGGTTCGAGACCCGCCTGGGCAGCGAGACCTCATCTCTACAATAAATCAAAAAATCAGCCGGGCGTCGTAGCCCATGCCTGTAATTCCGGCTCCTTGGAAGGCTGAGGTGGAAGGATCGCCGGAGCCCAGTAGGTCGAGGCTGCGGTGGCCGGGAGCAGCCACTGCACTCCAGTCTGGGCGACAGAGTGAGACTCCAACTCAAAAAAAAAAAAAAAAAAGAAAAAAATTATTCTGATACTTCTTAAAATGGAAAGGAAGGGGCACACCTCATCAATAAGGGTACCTGATCTCAAACCAGGTAAAGTGGGGACCAAAATGAGGCTCAATCTTTACCTACACAATGACCATTTGTATACCTAACCCTGAATTGTATCCCGAGTCTTTAAAAAATAAAATAAAATAATACAATAAAAGAGTAAAATAAAATTTCCATAAAGTAGTGAGTAACCTAAAAACAAACAAACAAACAAAAAAAAAACTCAACTTCAAATACAGCAAAGGCACCTGAGAATTTCTAGTCAGGAAACTGAGTGAGGAAGTCAGTGAAAGGAAAATTACTCAGAGGAAACCAGAAGAGAAGGGGATTCTTACTAAACTGGCCCAAAAGCATTCTTGTTCATCAACTTAGACAGGACAAGGACTTGGATAGCAAAGGTGGGAGATGAAGAAATTGATAGGGTATCAAGAATGGGAAGTCTCTGAAAACGGATTTAGCAAAATTCTGCTAAGACTGGGTTGTGCTGGCCAAAGACAGTGGCTGGGAAAGAGAGGGACAAGGTCAAGGCCTAATTGAGAAGAGGGCGTGGATCTTCACTAAAGCTGGTCAAGGAGTAAGTCTTTGTCACTATGTAACAAGGTCAAATATGCTACTATCCTTTCAGATCTTTTCCTTCAACATATTCTTCTTACTCATCAGAGAAAGTGTCTCCAAATAATTTTTAGGTATATTTTGTATGTTTTGCCTGAGTTTTCTTTAGACTTCTAGCTGTCTATTCATCATGGCCACTGTTTTGCCATTCCTCTGTTTTTATTGGTTGTTATAAAATCTCTACAAGTTTACATTGCCAACTTCTTATGTTTTCTTGCCTTTAGCAATAAGACCTTAAGTGATCTTGTTTTTTCCTGTGATTATAAAATATCTAAGTTATTGTTTTTACAGTGTTTAAATCCACTCTATGGTCACACTAAAAATTAAAGAAGCCAGAAGACTTAAGAAACGTGTTATACTAAAAAAAAAAATAAGCATCGTTGTCTTCATGAATATACAAAGTAAAGTTAAATAGAATTTTTAAAATTAGATATCAAATTTGGGTGTTAAGATTTTTTTATTTAACTTCTAAAGGGATATGCCTTTATATTTTATCTCCTGATGTCATAAGGCCATCACAGTGAACAGGAGGCTATACTGAATTGGGTACAACTTTCTCATGATATGAACTGATGTTCACAGGAAAATATATATTTTAAAACTATGAATATAGAATAATAGTATATTGTCAATATAATGGTTTTAAATTATCAATTGAAAGCTTTTGTTTGTCAAGGGTCTGGCAATTTTTACAACTCCTGCTTGATTTTTCATGAGTATATTTTTACTTTAGAAAACCCCTACCAAAACATCTTTACTTTCTTCTACATCAGTGTTATGGTTTGACATATTGCTAAATCCCAGGCAGATAAACAGATTCAAATAAAATTTGGTGATAAAAGAAAACAGCACCTACTGTATGTTGAGAATTTCGATGGCAACTTTCAGCCGAATGTGAATTAAAATGGCTAGGTTATAAATCCCCTGAAAATAAGGTTTATAATGGAAATGCTGACAGGCATTTAACGATAGCAGCAGTAGCTGGCACCACTGTAATAAAAGGACTTAAATGAAAAAAAAAAAGTATGCCTCACAAAGACATGTGGATTTCAGGGTAAAGCTATACGCAGACTCAATGTAAGGATGGATGATAATATGCCTAAGCAATTATGATGCATAGGTGTTAGTAACAAAGAATCTTGAAATTCAGCTTCCAATCAAATTGTGAAAGAGTTTAAGGACAAACCTCAATGCAGCATTCTTCAGTTCTATTACTCTGGCACCATCATCTTCTTATGAATATATTTTATTCATGCTTCAGCATGAGAACAGAGAAGAGCTTAGTCAGAAACTGACTCCCATGAAAACAAGATGGAGATTTCAATAGCCAGTCATTAGGAGCCCTCATATTAATGAATCATTAAAGTGTTGGTAAGGCATTAGATAAACAAAAACAAGCAACGTTTTTTCAAGGACATCACTAGATTTCTGTAGTCATAAAGTTCATCATTCTATTTCTTTCAGGTTCCTCCCTAGAGGGAACAATAGCCTTGAGAAACTTCTCTAACCTACCTGCATATTGAAAGTGCATCTTCCAATTATATCCAAACAATAAATTAGTAACTTCATTTTTTTAGCAGTAAACCACATATTAACCCATTGGGTTTTTTTTAACCTCTATTTTTGAATTGAAACTTCTGTGTTTCTGAGTAGATAAATGAACGTTAAAAGTGCCATGTTCTCCTGATTTTGGCTACTGAATAAAAGAGCTTTTATGTCTACTAAAAAGCAGACTTAAAAAAAAATCTCTTCATAGGTGCCTATAGATTCAAACTCATCATTAGCAAATTCTTGTTTCCAGACATCGATGCCCCAGGTTAGTTCCAAAGAGCTCCACTCTGTAATTCTTCTGACAAATAACAAGCTCTTTGGTTATTTTGGGAGAGAATCTTCCTTAGGAATAGGATAAAGGTATACTGGTGTGAGTGTCTGTGTATTCTTTCTTCAGGCCTATAAATCCCACCCAAACTGTCAAGGTTGACAATCCAAAACGATAATCAAAACCACTTTTTACATTCCTTCTTGTAACTGCCGCAGGCAAGTTTTAAAAGATATGCTAACAAATCCCAAAGAATAGCTGGTATTAAATATTTGATATGACCTGCAATGAATACTGTGGATATAAAATTTAAGTCCTATAGTTCTTTAATTTCTTATCTATAGGTAACTATAGACATGTGTGTGCATATATATGTATATGTGATTTTATTTTATTATTTAAGGAAATTAAATTAATTAAATAAATTAATTTAAAATATGTTTGTGTAAATGCACACATTTATAGATAGATTATTTTTAAATTCATAGAAGGTTTGGACAAAGGAAAATTAAAAACACATAGCATGTTATAAGTTAGATTATTTTAGTACTCTAATAGCAAAAGCAACACATCAAAAATCACCCAGTATGATTGTTCATAAATATTTAAATTAATATTTATCATCATATATTTTAATACACATTCCTGTTTTGTATAAACTTTTTTACTTATACCAAATATAAGAAAAATTAAACAAATTATACATGCACAATGAATTTTTACTAAGTGAACACATTAGTTTAACACTACCCAGATAATGACAAAGACCATTAGCAGCACCCTAGAAATATCCCTGTTTTCCCCTCTCAGTTATCACTAACTTATCTTACTCAATAATAAACTAGAAGATGAGTGTTTGGGGTCAGGTGGTTTATTTGAGAGATAATCCTAGGGTTCACAAGGGAGAGTGGGAAAAGTGAGGCAAGAAGGAGAGTGGTCAATAAAATGTGTGTTACAGAGTGGGTTAGTGCAGTAAGCAATGGGTCTCCACCCTGCTATGAACACTCTATGAAACCACTGGCACATTCTCCAGAACTATCCCCTGGAGGATAGAGAGACATCATTTATCCACTGATTCTTGTCTGATTTGCTGAGGGTTTCCCAGGAGTTTACATGTGTGAACTTCCGGGTTGTGTCTAAGTAAGGCGGAACAAGCTCTCCAGTTCTGGTGGGAGCCCAAAGATACAAACAAGAGACAGAGTGAAAACAGGCTGCTAGTGTGAGTGAGCTCAGATGGACTGAGATGATACAGAATATATATCATCAACAGGTCTGCTCCATCAAGATTCTGAGTTTTATCACAAAGATTAGTTTTTTTCTAAGGTTTCTTTTTTTAACATTTATAAATGAAAACTTGTAGGCCTATTCAAGGCTAGGCAGACAAATGGTCATTGTATGGGTGAAGTTGGGGCCTGACTTTGGTCCCTACTTCACCTGGTTTGAGATCAGGTACCCTTATTGATTAAGCGTGCCCCCCACCCCAGCAGTTTCCCACTACTGCCAATTCCATTCTTATAGTATTATGATAATTGTTCAGGGCCTGCTTATGAGTGAGAACATGTGGTATTTTGGGACACCTATGCATACATTTCTGTTAAGTACTTACCTAAAGGTGGAATAGCTTGTTCATAGGCAAGCATATGCATAGCTTTACTTGATGCTGCCAGACATCTTTCCAAATCTATTCCTATTAGCAGTTTATGAAAGTTTCAGTGTTTCCCTTTGTCCTGAAGTGCTCCCTTTAGTATTTTCTTCAGTTTATGTCTCCTGAAGACAGTCTCTCAATTTTGTTTCTCAATTATTTTTGCTTGTATAAAAATAATTGATTATTGAATTACATATATATACATACACACACATATAAATATAAATGTATATGCATATATATACATAGAGGTAAAATATATTTCTAGGTTGGACTTTATATTCTTTCACAGCTTTTAAGTTGCCACTTTAATTTCTTCTGGTTTTCCTCATTGCTATGAAAAATTGGCTGTCAATCTTAAAGTTGTTCCTTTTAAGTTAGTGTGTGGAAGTATTTGTGTGTATGTGTTTCCCCTAGCTCTTTTCAAAGTTTTCTTTTTGTCTTCAGTTTGCAACACTTTATCTGTCATGGGATAAGTAATTGTAGTTTGTATTATTCTGCTTAGTTTCTTGGAAAGTTTTGAATTTGTGGCTTACTGTTTTTTGTCACTTTTGGAAAGATTTTGATTAGAATAGCTTCTAATATTATTTTTGCCCTAATGTTTTTTTTTCTTCTCCTTTTGAGACTAACTATATAGGTTATAGCATTTCAGTATAACTTTTTAATTTGTTATAACGTTTTTTGTGTCCTTCTCTATTTTTTTTCTTCTGTGATTTCTATTGCAATGTCTAATGTGCTTAGTTCACCTTTTGTATGTGTAAAAGGCAGGTCAAGAAATTAACTTCCTTTGCCTCACCCCCACTTCTACTGCTCTATACTTAGGATTTGCTTTCTGGACTCTTTTCCCATTACATTTCTGCTTTCTCCTCCCTTATTAAAACAGTTGTTTATCTTAATGAGACCAGCCCTTGGTTATCACATACCATGTAAGGAATGACAAAGTTAGAAATGAGTGTATCATCTCATCACCCTCAGTATTCTTAATTATCTTAATGTTTCCTAACTATTCTAAGTTTATTGATATAAATGTCAATTAGGCAGGGTAATAGAACTAGGTTAGAAGTCCTATATCATAGTTCTTCTAATTACCGATATAGATACCTTATTTAATACCACTTAGGCCCTTTTGTACAAACTATTATAATTTACTTAGTTATACTATAAACAAACAATATTTCTCCATCTTGAATTCAAGGGCATCATGACTCTGCTTATGATATTTTTCTTCTCTGCTAAGTTGCTAATTCTCTGAAAATGAAAGTAAAGTTTGTTTAGCATGGCTTATTCTTGACATATCTCCAATTATGATCTTATAAATTATTAATTAATCAACAATCAATTATTTTGGAGAGAATCAGTCTCATTTATTATTTATAAATTTATATGTTGACCTTATTTTACTTATTAGGATTTTGTGAAGCTATCTCTCTAGCCCAAATTCTTAAACAAATCTGAATTCTTATCACTGGCCCATTTAGGTCTATAGAAGAACTCCTGCAAAGTAGATGGGTATCTTTTCATATTTGTCAGTCTTAAGCTTCAGATATTATTTAAGAATTTGCTCGTTCTGCTCTTTCAAACTTTAATATCATTCTTTGTGATGAAATAAATAGAAATGATACAATAAATGAATATTTCTGTTTTCTCTCTGGCCTAGTTAATTTACATCACCTCCCTAGATCATGAACTTGTCTTTCTGTTAGTAGGCTTTTAGCCCAAATGTCCTCATATGTAGAGCTTAACATTTTTACTTAGCTTCAAAATTGCTCTTTTGCCATTTTAGTGTACAATGATTCTCAAAAATTCTGACACATACTATTTGTTTCTAATAAAAAGTAATATATGAATACCAGTTTCAGCTTTAACATGTGAAGATTTTGGAAGTTATAATTCATGTTCATACCATAACAGCAAAAAAATTGAACAAGTTGTAAATCAATGACTTTTGCTAGATCCACTAGTGAATTAACATTACAGGAAAAACTGCTACTTCGAATCCGAAGAGGTGAATCTAGAGTCATATGTAAGATCTGTTTACTTAGAGCAGAAGTCCCTATAGTCATAGCCTGGGAGAGATACTTAAATAACAATTTTCACAAATTGATGGATGATAATATGAAAAAATTCTAGAGTCTGTAGTCTTGAAGGGCACACACCAGGAAGTCCCAAAGTTTCTGATGGTGAAGATCTAAGAAAGATTCTCTCATGAATCTGTCAGGAAGAGGAAAAGAGTAATCTTTGTGGAATATACCTAGAGAATTCTCCATAACAAGAGTCTACTCTCCAGAGGAATAGACATTACTAGAATCTTACCCTAGCTAGTAAGAGGCTATTCCTCCAAGTCTATAACCCTCTAGCCCTCCTGTCTCACATACGGGTGGAAAAAAAGCCACATAACTGGATACATTTGTGAAGTCACAGTCAAGACACATAGACCAGCAAAAGACTGAGATTCAATCATAAGATCTTCCCCTCTCTAATACCTAGCCACCATACTAGTAGTACTCCAACATACAAACAGTGGATATAGCTGAAACAGCAGCAAGACACAGATTCCTCCGAAGAATAGTACTTAAGGTAGTCTAAAATCAAGATGGCAGGCATAAAAAAATCACAAGCAATTTGAAACCTCTGGTACCTACAGCTACAGAAAACATTAAACACAGCTCAAACAAGATAATGACTGGAAAAAATATTTGCATATTATGTATAAAACGAATGATTTTTATCCAAAATATACAAAGAACTCCTATACCTCAATAGAAAGACATCAAATAATCTATTTTTTAAATAGGCAAAACATCTGATCACTTTACTAAAGAAGATATACAGATGCCAAAAAGCATATAAAAAGGTGCTCAAAATCTTTTGTCGCAGCAGTACCTAGATTAAAATAGATGTGAAAAATCCTACAACATACTAATTAAAATAGCTGCAATTTGAAAAACTGACATTGCCAATTACTAATGAGGGTGCAAAGCAACAGGAACTAATATTCATTGATGGTGGAAATGCAAAATGTTACAGCCATTTACTCCATTTTGAGAGACAGTTTGGCAGATTCTTACAAAGCTAAAAATAGTTTTACTATATCCTCCAGTAATCATATTTCTGGGTTTTACCCAACTGATTTAAAAACCTATGTCCATGCAAAAATATGCATGCAAATGTTGATAGCAGCTTCGTTCATAATTGCCAAAAACTGAAAGTAATTGAGATGTCCTTCAGTGGATAAATGGAAAAACAATCTGTAGAACATGCATACAGTGAATACTATTCTGTGACAAAAAGAAATGTGCTATGTAGTCACACACAAAAAACATGGAAGAATGTTAAATACATATTGCAAAGTGAAAGAAATCAGTCTGAAAAGGCTACATACATACTGTATGCTTCTATTTATATGACATTGTACAAAACGCAAAATTATAGAGATGATCAGTGATTGCTAGTAGTTTAGAGAGAGGGAAATGTTGAATAGATGGATAATAAAGGTTTGTTTAGGTGAAAATATTTTGTGTGGTACAATAATGGTGAATACATGACACCATGCATTTGTTAGATCCATGAAACTTTATGACAGATAGTAAACCTTAACGTATGCAAATTTTAAAAAATAATTTAGGAGGTCACAGATCCCAGCATGGAATGTAGACTGCAATGACAGAATCTAACTATACAACAAACCTATGAAATAGTCTGGCTGAAGAAGGTAGGGAAAAGGTGATAACCTGAGTATTTTTGGAAATGATTGGAGACTTATAAGACAAAATGAACTGTACTTAAGTTCTGTACCTTTATAATACAGTTTCCTATAAAAAAAATGAACAATTTTAATATTGACACATATATATGAATTGAATATAATGGAATTGAATTATCAAGTGAAAGGACAGTGGATGGTGGGAGCCAAATTTATCACTGTTGCAGTGGGAGGTTATAGACAAGCAAACGGAGAGGAGAAAACTGGAACGATCCAATTAATTCTGGATTAGAGTTGTGGCAAATCTCTACAAACTTGTCTACAGTTTAATATGGAAACAGTTATGCTAACATGTAGAAATAATTGTAGAATTGTGTATATGCACAACCAGCATACACACATGTATTTCATTGCTATGTCAGCTGAGAGGATCTCAAAACAATGGCACACCTAGCACTTTGACATTGGTTTCTAATGCCATTCTCCAATAAAAGAAACACACGTTCCTTGGACACATGGCTGATTCTAGGTCTGGGGCAGAAAATATAAAAATGAGCTCAGAGCATCTTGTACTAAGCCAAAAAGTAGGGAAATAGTTAAGTAAAAAAAGAAAAGAATAAATATATGATAAAGTTACATAGGCACCAACTGAAAGTGTTCCCAGCAGCTAAGGCTAGAACAATTGGAGCAACAAAATAACTTATCTTTAGATGATAACCAAAAATATAAAATATTTAACCTGAGTCCATACTGATAAAGTGAATGTTTGAATAAATAAAGAAATGGCAGCCAGGCTTGGTGGCTCAGCCTGTAATCTCACACTTTGGGAGGCTGAGGTGAGTGGATTGCCTGAGTCCATGGGCTCGAGACCTGCCTGGGTAACTTGGTGAGACCTCATCTCTACAATAAATTAAAAAATTAGACTGCTCAGCCTTCCAAGTAACTGGAACTACTGGTGTGGTATCGCGCGCGAGTAGTTCCAGTTATTTGGAAGGCTGAACAGTGCTGGAGACCAGCTCCAGCCGGGTTCAGGGTACCCCAAAGGTGGAGACGGCGTCGATGATTGGGGGGAAGAAGAAAAAAAGAAAGAGACTGGACTCCAGTCTAGTGCAGAAGCAATGATGTGTTATTGGGAATTACAACGGGTCTTTTATACACAAAGTCAGATGTGGGAGGGGTGTCCCCCACCCACCAGAAACCTTAATCCATGAAAACTTAATCAATGATTCCTTTAAACCCTTTTCATATGATAATCTTAAAATCCCATAACAAAGGATAACCTAATCTGTGACTGACATATTCTATAAACCTTTTTCATCCTAAACTGATTGATTTATGCCAAGTTAAACAATTCTATAGAAGCTTAAGTATTTACTTTACAAATGAAAGTGGCCCATCCCAGAATGTTTGGAATGTGGCCCAGTCCAAAGTTCACAGTGGGCTACCTGCAAGTAACCCAGCTGCATTCTTTCAACAAAATGGCTGTCTTCTAAAACTGTATTCTACAATTTATACCTTCAATAAATCCTAAGATCATGACCCAGAAGCCTGTGACCAATACTAAGGCTCTTAAATGTGACACGAGCTTGAATTAAAAGTTGTGTGAAAACCAAAACTGCAGTTTGCGGAAGAATGGGAGCAATGAGCTTTTAAAGTTAGCTTGTGTTCATCCCGGTCTCAGAGTTTTTATGTTTTGAGCTCACAGGAGCTTAATCTGGTTAGTGCTGAGTAGAAAGGGGGAGGAAATGGGGTCAATAGCTCCCGAACGCATCCTAGTGGTCTCGGGGTCAATGGCCTTTCCTGATCCCTAAAGCTCAGTGGGCCTCTGTGTCCAGCTCCCAGCAGAGGAGGAGGATCGCCGGAGCCCAGCAAGTCAAGGCTGCAGTGGCCGGGAGCGGCCACTGCACTCCAGTCTGGGCAACAGAGTGAGACTCCAACTCAAAAAAAAAAAAAAAAAAAAAAGAAATGCCAATGAATAGACAAGTCTTCTGTGCAGAATTCCAAAAAACTTATGTAGATACTCTGCCCTCAAGGAAAGAAAGCGTAACTTCCCACTCCTTAAGAATGTGGGCTGTGCATAGTGACCTACTTCCAAGGATTACAGTATGTAAAGGGAAAAACAGCAATTTTACAGTGGAGTAATCTGACTTAAACTACCTCAGCAGGTGATCAAGTTTCTTATCAACCATGATAGATCTTATTGTTGGCATGTACCCTTGATATGATGAGACCTCTGTGGTATTCCTCTCCAAAATCCATAATCCCATTCTAAATCATGAAAATAATTAGACAAATCACAATTGAAGGATATTTTACAAAATATCTGCCAAGTACTCCTCAAAATTGTTAAGGTCATTGAAAACAGAAAGTCTAAGATGGTCAGAATCAAGAGGAACCTAAGAAGATACAACAATGAGATGTAATGTGAGATTCTGAATGGAATACTGGAACATGAAAAGGACATTAGTTAAAAACTAAGGAACTTTGAATAAAGTATGCAAATGAGTTAATAACAATGTGTCATTATTGATTTGTTAATTGTGACAAATATACCACATTAATGTAAGTTGTTAACTACAGGAAACACTGGATACTGGGCTTATGGAAACTCTCTATATTATCTTTGTTTTTTCCTGTAAATCTAAAAACTGTTCTGAATAAAAGTTTGTTTTATTTTTACAATTTATTCTTAATGAAGAAGACCTGGAAAGCACAGATTATCATGCTTCCTTTTCCCCTTTATTCTCTTTCATACATGTCTTCTGCTGCCTGATTTACACACCCCTTTGAAATCCTATCTCATTAGTTAAGTCTCCATGGAGTCACACTGCTTTATTTAGATGATTTCACAGCTTTTCTTCTGTATGGGGTCAGTATATAATTGACATATAATTTTAAAGAAATTTGCTTTTTAAGAGACTTTTGTCACTGAATTTCTGGAAATGCACTTTCTATGTCTGTCTAGTAAATGTTCTCCTTTCTGGTTGTGCTGTAAGGTGGTTCAGTGTGCAAGAGTTGGAAAACACACCAAGACCTGACAATACTTTTGAGAGCTTAAAAGTTCTGTACAGTACTAATCATATTTATTACGCACAAAGTATACAGAGAGAAAAAATGTAATAAACAGTAAGATAAAAATGATAAGATAGTCAATTCTGTCACTTCTACTTTATCATGTGATTCTTTTGATCAGAGTTAAGTGTAATGCTTTTGGCAAGAGTTAAGCCAAGAATAGTAGCTTCCATCCTGCTAACAGTATTTATATAATAAATCAAATATCTCAGCAAGTGAAACAACTACTAGATGTTCTACTTTTTGCACAAGGAGATTTTGAACCTATATTATGATAGGCAGGATCTTCTAGCAAAGTTACTTTTTGCTTGCTTCAATTGTGAAATCTGCCCTAGGAAAACTCTATCAATATCTTTAACTGGTATGAGGAGGTACAGTTTTATCACTGCAAAATGTCCTTGAGATTGCAGAGTCCACACAGTTAAGATTGTTTAATTTTCCTGATTTTGAACTTATTATGAGGCATGCTGATTTATATCAGAAACAATGGAAAAGTAAGGAAATGGCAGGGTAATTCCATAAAACTCATACAAAAGAAAAGGACACATATTGACTGGTGAGATTGAAATGCTGAAAAATTTGAGGAAATGTGTCAAAATTCAATATCAAAAGACATGTCAGGTTGAGTTGTGGCTGAAAATCATGAGCTTAGTGATTTCTGAGAAGAGGTAGCAGGGTTCTTATCAAGTGTCTGAAAACAGCTGATGTAAAATTCAAGTCTGGAGTTAGGTATTTGTCTACCAAGACATATATGAAAGCCCTCCAAATAACAAAACTACCATTTAGGGTCATGTCTGCAAGCTTCAAAAGGAATAATATCAGCAAGACAAAAAAAAAAAAAAAAAATCTAAACGAAACACTATCTTGGGACCAAGGGATCATATAGAGACATGACTGGAGTTGAATTTTAAAAGTTTTCAGCACCTTAGGTCTTGGACAGGGAGTGTCTGTGTCCCACTGAAAGAAGACTAGAACAGAGACACTGGGGATCATTTCCAGATGGCGTGTGAGTGGACTTTTTTCTCAGTTTCTTAGAGAGTTTGGCTTTTTCAAAGCCAATAAGCAGGGCATGCACACTGAGTTAAGTATTTAAAACCTAAATACACGTGTTCTGCTGGTCAATTCTTACTATTTCTGCTTATCTGCTGGCCAATATTTGTCAGACAATGCTTTTAGGATGTAATATTGTTTCTGAGCAAAGCTGACCAATGGTACCATAGCTCATTTATACCTGCTATTTCTGGGTTCTGTCTGCTCTCAAAATCCACTAGAAAACAACTCATTCTGTCCCATCCAACAACTATACTATGCCCATAATTTATTGTCTGTGTGCTTTTAATATACTATATGAATTGATACTTCTGTGTCTTTTATTTTTTATTTTTATGTTACTTTAAATTTATTTGCAGCCGGGCTTGGTGGCTCAGCCTGTAATCCCGCGTCTTTGGGAGGCTGAGGTGAGTGGATTGTCTGAGCTTGTGGGTTCGAGACCTGCCTGGGCAACTTGGCGAGACCTCGTCTTTACAATAAATCAAAAAATTAGCCAGGCGTGGTAGTGCGTGCCTGTAGTTCCGGCTACTTGGAAAGCTGAGGCGGAAGGATTGCGGGAGCCCAGCAGGTCGAGGCTGCAGTGGCTGGGAGCGGCCACTGCACTCCAGTCCGGGCGGCAGAGTGAGACTCCAACTCAAAAAAAAATAAAAAAAGGTAGTTATTTGATTTTTTTACAGTCACAGTTCAAAAATTAGTCAAAATACAAAACAATATTAGTCAGGATTTGAACCAGGTTTGTGTCTGTGTAAAGTCTATGCATAATTTTCCTGCCACAATAAACACTATTCACAATAGCAAAAAACATGGGACTAATCGTGATGCCCATTGAAAGTGGATTGGAAAAAGAAAATGTAGCGCATAGACATGATGGAATATTATGCAGTCATAAAGAAAACAAAATAATGAACTTTGCAGCAACTTGGATGGATTTAGAGTCTATAATACTCAGTGATCTATCACAGAAACAGAGATCTATTATTACACGTACTCACTCATAAGTGTACCCTGAGCATTTATCATAATACTGTAAGAAAAGGATTGGCAGTAGTGGGACACTGCCAGTGGGAGCACATAACATCAATAAGGGGCTCCAAACTTTACCTGCACAATGATCACTTATGTACCTAACCCTGAATTGTATCCCACAACCTTAAAGCAACCAATGAATACGTGAAAAAATGCTTATCCTCACAAATCATCAAAGAAATGCAAATCAAAGCCACACTGAGATGCCACCTAACTTTATTCAGGATGGCCATCATTAAAAACAATATATGCTGGAGAGGATGTGGAGAAAAGGGAATGCTTCTACATTGTTGGTAGGAGTGTACATTAGTATAACCTCTGTGGAAAACAGTGTGGCAAATTCTAAAGACCTAAAAATCGACTTCCCATATGACCCAGCAATCCCCCTTCTGGGAATATACCCAGAGGAATTCAAATCATTCTATAAAAAATATACCTGTGCATGCATGCTTATTGCAGCACTATTCACAATAGCAAAAACATGGAACAAGCCATGCTGCAAATCAAAAGTGGACTGAATTTTTAAAATGATGCATATATACAATGGAATATTATGCAGCTATAAAGAAGGACAAAACTATAGAATTCACAGCAACCTGGATGGATTTGGAGTCTATCATACTTTTTGTTCTGTCACAGAAACAAAGAGCTGAGTATCACATATCCTGATTCATAAGTGGATCCTGAAGATTTATCATACTACAAGAAAGGAATTGGCAGTAGTGGGACACTGACAGGGGAGAGAGGGATGGGGGAAGAACATAACCTTAATAAGTGTACCTGATTCCAAAACAGGTGAAGTGAGGACCAATGGGAGGCCCAAACTTCACCTGTACGATGAATATTTTAAATTATGTACCTCACCCTGAATTGTACTCCACATCTTTAAAATATTTTTAAAAATAGGTCAGCCCCAAACTCATCACATGGAACCACATGGAATTGGACTGGATTAAAAATATGGTACATATCACAATGGAATATTAAGCAGCCATAAAGAAGGACAAACATACGCACTTTGTAGCAATTTGGATGAATTTAGAGTCAATCATACTCAGTGATGTATCACAGAAACAAAGAACAGAGTACCACATGTTCTCATTCATAAGTGAATCCTGAACATTTACCATAATACTGTAAGAAAGGGATTGGCAGAAACAGGATACTGCTGGGGTTGAGGGAGGGACACAACATCAACAAGGGCATCTGATCTGAAACCAGGCAAAGTGGGGACCAAAGGGAGGCCCAAACTTTACCTTTACGGTGTCCACTTGTATACCTAATCCTGAATTGTACCCCACATCTTTAAAATAAAAAAATATTCTTCCAACACGTGTAATATTGTTCATTACACACTTTTAAACTGAGCAGATAATTGACTATCTTCCTCCTAAGTATGGTTGTTTCTCCTCTTTCCCCTATTAAAGAATGTGTATATTTCTCTTCATAGCAATATATTCATATGTATATACATGCATATATATAATAAATGAATTAGAATCACTCTAAAAACAAAATAAACTACCAAGATACAGAAATGTAAAATTGTGTGGTGCATAGTGAGACACACTTTCTATGTCTTTTCATGTGCCATTTCTGATATTTGGTCATCCCTCAACACCATGTTCAGTTCAAACTTTTGATCTTTTCTTCATGATTTGGCATAAGTAGTATTGTTTAACTGTAGCTTTCCCTGACCACTCACATCTTCTTTTGTTTTCTACTGTCCCTAAGTGACATATGTTTGTTAATCTCTAACGACACTATAAGTTCCTCTATCCGGCAGCAATCTTTGAATCAATCGGGATGACAATACCATTTGGTTTGTAAGTCTTAATTGCATGCTTACTGATTTGAATTTAAGTATGCTTGGTGGCTTTCAAAGAAATTCTTTTTTTTTCTCTTTTATTAGCATTCCTTGGTACATAGTAATACTTACAGAACTTAACTGAAATGTGTTAGATGGTCCAAAGAGATAGCACATGTTACCCTTTGTGTAAGAACAATAGTCTCTCCATTCATCCATCCTTCCATCTAGTTTTGTAGAATAAAAAATGTAGATGTTAAGTGCATGAGTTCTGAAGACAGATTACTGGCTCCACTTTTAACTACAAGTACTCTGTGATTTAGTTTCCTTATCACAAAATGAAGCTACTCATACTATCTGCCGTGTATTTATGTTATAAATATTGGCTATTATAACACAAAAATTGGCATAAAAAGTACTCCATTCTTCAAATTGGAACATATAAATCAAACATTATATACTTAATATATGCTTTATGGTACTTGGCAAATACTTAGCGCAAATATACTGCGGTGAAAGTGTTCAATTAATAGTCGTTACCCTCTTCTTTACTACCTATTACTCTAGGGTAACTAATATGAGCTTCTGTGCAATGACATTAAAAGCTCTGTGATAGACGTATTACCAAGCAGAAGCAGAGTATCTGTTTTCTAACAAATATGTACATGTATTGTTTGCTCCCAAGAATTAAATATAAGATTGGATGAAAGATAATGAAAACAAAGGCTATTTTGTCTAAATAAGGAGGAGGCATTCCAAATATACCTTTTAAACTAAATAGTTTTGATTAGTTCTTATACATTACTTTCAAAACATACCTTCTTCTGAGCATTAAAGGTGATACCTTGTCACATCTCAACCCTATCACAAATAGACTGGGATAAAATAGTAGTTTCCTGTTTAGAAGACATTAATAGTTGATAGTGCAATGTGCTACCAACTAGAATGAATGGGGTGAAAGATGGGGAAAATATTGGTCCTGCCTTAAAATAGTCTAGTGCTTAAGCTTCATCGTACACAGGTAAAATAATAAACTTAGCATGCATATGAGAAAACATGGAATAAAGTAATATTCTAGTAATGTAAATTATATTTACAAATGTATCATAAATACATTTTAGAAAAATAGCATAAATCGCTTGTGTTTAGGTGTCTATTCCTGTGGCATTTACTCCCCATTTTTTTCTATTCAAATATAATATAGTTTAATATATTACAATATAATTTAACATATTTTATAATATAATTTAAATAAAAAGTAAAACGAAACCCAACAGAGAAGTAGTTATATCTTGTATAACTGAAGATAACTTATTAATAGCTTAACTCTAGAATTAATTAAACCAAGAAGGTCAACCTGATCATCAGTAACATTATTTGGAAGAGATGAGAATTTAGCTTAGCTACCATTACTTTCTCATAGAAACAGTAGAAAATTGGAATCTAAAAAGAAAAACCTTTCAGGAATATATCATTAGCATTTAATTGAGTTGGGTATAGCGAATAGAGTGCAAAGATATATCCTGATCGCACATGCAATCAAGAAGAATACATAAGGTATTTTTGTGACTTTTCACATTCAGATATGATAAGGAACAGAGACAATTATCCGTGTTATATATTTTAGACACTATCCTTGATAGCTGTCCATCTGGGAATAATACCTGTGACACAAATAATTTTTATTTTTATAACAATTAAGAACAACTTCATGTACATAATGGGCGGATAAGGGCACTATAGAAAAATAAGCTAATGGAAGAATAAATGGTTGTTTTAAAATGCCATTTAATTCACTTGTCAATGAGAGTGATGAACTAGGTTTCCCTTTAAGAGACATGAATGTGTTTAAATCTGCTGATCTATTTTTGAAGCTATTACTATTATTCATGACTATTCTTCCCTGACTCATACACTATGACATACTAACGTTTAATGGAATAAGCACAACATTGTGATTGTTTTATGAATGGCTGTATCTAATAAACAATATATCATTTTGTTTGAATAAGCTAAAGAAAGGAAGTTGTGGTCTAGGAAAAGATAATTGTTATATAATAATACTTGGTCATTTCAATATTCTCTTCAGTTTAGAGTTAATCAACCCATATATTGATTTTATTGGAAAAAAGTAGAATCACAAAGTTACACATTAATAAAGGAATAAGTTCTAAAAATGATTAAATAGAATAATGTGGATTCAGAAGTCATATAAAAATTAAACATCTAACAGGTGCTAAATCACAGTTTCTAAGTTTTCAATTCAAAATTGAAACAATGCCCATAAAAAAGATCATTATCATCACAGAAAAATTATAGAGGAAACAAGATACAAATTATGGAGGAAATTTTTAATACAACTTTTAAAGTAAAATAAAAATATAATTCAGAAGATATTGTGAATATATGCAGTGTTAAATATGTCCATTTCAAAATTATATACAATCATCAGTTCATTTTTGGGTACTCATAGAGATCCCTTTCTATATTGTATTTGCAGACAATAAGATTATACTTTAAAAGATTAAGTGTATTTGTGAATTCTCACATGAATTGTATATTACTTTCTTCTGTTTTGATTTTAATATTGTTTCAGACTTATATAAAAGCTACATAAATATTTCTAAGACTCCGGTAAGCTCTTTATCTGGATTTACTAATTGTTTACCTTTTATGTCTATTATTTTATGATTCTATCTTTATTTCATCTGTGTATTTCTATATTTTCCTAGTCCGTTTGAAACAAAGTTGAAGACATTTTTCTCTGTTCTCCCTAAATATTTGTGTATATTCTGAAGAATAAAGACATTCTGTTAAACTACAGTAAAATTATCAACAGAATTTCACAGCAATAAAATACTACTATTGAATCCCGAGTTCACATTCAAATTTTGTAAATTGATGCAGAAATCCATTCTATGAATTTTTTTCATTAAGGTACAATCTGGTGTTACAATTGTTATCATGCCTTATAATTACTTAAATTTGGAAGAGTTGCTCCACATTTTTTTTTTTATTTCTTGACTTTGACATTTTGAGGAGTAGAAACAAATTACTCACATTTTGAAAAAGACTCCTCAATTTGTGTTTTTGTGTTTGTCTAATATTTCCTCATGATTAAATTTAGGTTTTGTACTTTTGGCAGGAGTAATACAAATGTGCCTTCCCTAAGGCAATATAATAGGAGACACATTAATATTATATTATAATATTATATTAATATTGAATTAATGATACATTGACCATTTAGTAAATGCTGCATCCATGAGGTTTCTCAACTATAAAGTTACTCATTTATTTTTGTGGACAATTTATGGTGATAAACTTTAACAATACTCACATTACCATCATCCCTCATCAAAATTTTTACCCACTAATTTTAGAATACATCGATGATTTCCAACTCCCTAATTTTTTCTGCAATTATCTGTTGAGCTTCTACTTTCAGCAGTAAGTTTTCTTGATTGCCCACCTATATATATACTTATTTGTTTATGTATTATATGGACTCAAGTATCCTTACTTTGTTCAATAATTTATAATACATTAGTATCATTATTTATTTACTATCATTATTATAATATTCAAATTGTCCCAGATTTGACCCAGCATGAACCCTTTTAAGTTAGCTTCTATGTTGTTTTAACAAGTCCTCAGTATTCTTTTAGCACTTGATTAACTGATACTGTAAGATGTTTCAGATTCATCTTGGACTTTTTCTATCAAGGCCCTAAGACTCAGCCATTTTTTCCAAGGATCTCCGGTTTATTTTACTGAAAAATGTTATTTAGAGAACAAATTCTATGTGCTAGTTTTCTTAATTGCTATTACTGCCAGCTGTTAGTTGACAGAGTTGGGACATGTTGGTAAGTGTGTGTGTATGTGTCTATGTAGCACAAATACAGATATATACATAAAATATAGAATATATTTAATATATGTCCATGGCATATTTTAAATATATATGAAATTATTTTATACTGATACTTTTAATTGTAATTCAATGCCACAGGGCACATTTTAATCTTTATTTCTTCTGTATTTGCATCTTGTTTCCTCAACAGAAAACCCTGTCTTCCATTGTCCTCAATATACTTATTTATTTACTAATGTCTCAAATACATAAAAGGTACTTTCAGAATTGCTAATCCATACCAAGTGAAAAGCAAACCTACTGATGAGAATTTAAAGTTTATTTTAATTTATATGAAAATTGTATACAACAAAATTTATAAGTCCTAAGTGCAAAATTCTATAAAATTTGAAACTACATACTCAGGGAACCCATATTCTTATCTAAATTTAGAATATTTATGTCATATAGTATAATGAAATAATACAAGATGTACTGTTTGGTGTTTGACTTCTTTGTTTCAGTATGTTGGTAAAATTTGCCCATGTTGTTTGAAGTATTGGGAGTTTGTTCCATTTTATTGCTGATTAGTATTCCTTTGAATAACGTATAACTCATTAATTCATTATCCTCTTAATGGACATTTGGGTTGTTTTAAGCATTTGGCTTTTATGAATAAAAGTGCCAAAATCATTCTTTTAAAAGTCTTTTTGTAGACATATGTTTCTACTTCTCTTACCTAAGAGTGAAGTTACTGGGTCATATGGTAAGTGTAAGTTTAACTTTTTAAGAAACTGCTATAATTTTTTCCTAACTGCCTGTACCATTTGTGCTTTCAGCAGTAATGTGTGATTATTCCATTTGCTTCAAATTCTCAGTGACATTTGGTATTTTCATTTTTTAAAAATTTCAGTAATTTGAGTATCTGTTTGGTAGCATTTAACAATGGCTATAATTTGTATTTCCTGAATGTATTAGTCATTCTTATTTATTTTCTTTCCTTATAATATTGTTTACTTTGTCCTAAGAAATATTTGGTTACCCACACTTTGCCAAGATAATCTCTTTTGTTTGCCTTAAAAACCATTACGATTTTGCTTTAGCATTTAGGTTATGCTACTTCTCAAATTAATTTTCATGTTTAGTGTTGGGTAGAGTTTGAGTTTCATTTTTCCATATGGATATTTAGTTGATCTAAACGCGTTTATTGAAAGTACTTTCTCCAATTATTTGCTTTGATGCCTTTGTGAAAATGCAATTGTGTTGTAAAAGTGTGAGTCTATTTCTGAACTCTGATCTATTCCATTAAAGCAATTATTTATTACTAAAGAAAATCCAGGCTGTGCTAATCACCATAGCTTTACAGTACATCTTAAAGTTGGATGGTGTGCAAGTCCTCCACCTTTTCTTTGCCCAAGAATTTTTGGCTATGCTAGATATTTTGCATTTCCAAATATATTTAGAATCAGCTTTTATATTTCTATAAGAACCTGTTGTGACTTGCACTGGGATTCTGTTGAATCCATAGACCAACTGAAGAGAGTGGAGAACTAACATTTAAAAAAAAATTGAACCCTCTAATACACTAACATAATGTATCTCTCCATTGATTAAGACTTTGGTTAATTTCTCTCAGCAATGTTTTGTAGTTTTCAGTGTAGAGGTTTTCCTTTCTTTTGTAATATTTGTTAATAGGTGCCTCATGTTTTTAAACACTATTGTATACAGGATTGATTTTTAAATTCATTTTCTAGTTGTATGCTGTTAGTATATTAATCTTGTACCTTGCAATTCTGCTAAATTCACCTACTGGTTTTAGCAGTTGTTTTAAAAATTCCTTGTGATTTTCTATGTAAACAATTATGTTATCTGCAAGTAGAGACAGATTTAATTTTTTCTTTCCAAACTTTATGTTTATTTTTTGCCTGCTTTTTTTTTGGCATGATGCAGAAGAGTAGGGGTGAAAGCAGACGTCTTTACCTTATTACCAGTTTTACAGAAAATCATTCAATATTTCATCATTATGCATTATAGCAGTTATAGGTATTTTGGGTATGACCTGTATAAGATTGAGAAAATCCATTCTCTGCATCTATTCAAGGATTCCAAGTTCTTTCTACTTCAATCTGTTAATATAGTAAATTATAATAATTGATTTTCAAATATGAAAGCAATCTTGCATGAGTTGAAGAAACCCCATTTGCTCAATATGTTTTATCCCTTTTATTTAATTCTGGCTTCATTTTGTTAGGAATTTTACATTTTTATTTGTGAGAGATCTTAGTCTTTGATTTTTTAAAAATGTCCTTATCAGGTTTTAAGTAGTGTTGCCCTCATGAAAAATGTTTGGGATTGTTCTATCTCTGCTTTCGGAAAAAAACAAAACAAAACATTATGTAAGATTTGTATTTCTAAATTTTTTCATAGAATTTTATTTCTAGATAATACAGACTACTTTGAACTACTTATGTGGGCTATTTAGCTTTTCTATTTTATGTTGTGTTCATTTTTGGAAATTATGTTTTTCTCAGAAGTTCATCCATTTCATCTAAGTTGCCAATTATATTGAATAAAGTCATTAATAAAATTTTCTTATTATTCTATTATTGTCTATAAAAAACTATAGTGAAAGTCTTTTCTTACATTATATTAGTAATTTGGGTTTTCCTTTTTTTTAATTGATCAGTATTTCTAAAATTTTATCAACTTTATTATCTCTTTACAGAAACTGTTTTGGTATTGTTAACTTTATCTATTTTATTGGTTTCTCCTTTTTATTATTTTCATTATTCTATATATTTTGGACCTAATTTGTTCATTTTTTAACATTGTGATGAAAACTTAGGTCACTTATTGTAAACATTTAATCTCTTCTCAAATAAACATATAAAGCTGTAAACTTATTTCTAAGCACTACTTTAGGCATTTCCCCAAAATGTGATATATTGGATTTCATTATCAATCATGTTGAAATATATTCTAATTTCATTGTGATCTTTGATTCATTACTTATTTGGAAGTGAATTCTGTTACGTTCAAATATTTGGGGATTTCTAGATATTTCTTATAATTGATATTTAATTTAAATTTATTATGTCAGTTAGTATGCTTTGTCACAGCATATAGTTTACCTAGGGAAATTCTTTGTAAACACTTAAAACTATGAATATTCTATAGCTATTGTGCGAATATTCTATAAGACAAATTAGGTCAAGGAGGTAGATAGTACTTTTCAGATTTTCTATTTGATATTTGTGGTCTAATTTTTTTAAGCATTTAGTGAGAAGCCATATTTGAAGCATAAGTTTTGTGAAAACATTGGACAGTTATACATAGGGAAAAAAGACGGTTAAATTTACATTCAGAATATCCAGGGGTCATTCTTAGGTATTGAGGTGATGGGAGATTTTTCTTCATTCTTTGTGCTTTTCCTTATTTTCCAAGTCTATATGCTTAAATAACCAGTCCCTGAAGATCTTGAAATTAATGTAGTTCAATAGCTCCGAGCTTATAAATTATTCTGTGCTCCTAACCTTCCTGAAAATGACTTGTGTCTGGAGTCTTCTGAGCCGCTCTGTTTCATCTCCTACTTATCTTGTGCCCCCGTCACGATGGTTCTCCCTGAAGCCAGAGTGCTGAGCTGTGAGTGCTGAATAGGCCTCCCGAAACACAGTCATAATCAAGATATTAGCAAAGAGTTTCTGTCCAGAAAAATACCTTAAACAGACTTGGGTTGACCTCCTTAATGCAGAGCACTTTAGTAATCTGAGCCTAATGATTTTTTTAACTTTCAATTTTTTTAATTTTAAAGATATCAGGTGCAATTCAGGGTTAGCTATACATATGTTCATTATGCAGGTACCCTTGTTGATGAGGTGTGCCCCCCCTTCTCCAGGCAGATTCCCACTACTGTCAATCCCACTTCCCCGCCGCACTCCTGGCAGTTTCCCGCTACTGCCAATCCTCTTCGTATAGTACTACAATTATTTGCGGTCCGCTTATGAGTGAGAACATGTGATACTCAGTTCTTTGTTTCTGTGAAAGATCACCCAGTATTATAGACTCTAATCCCATCCAGGTTGCTGTGAAGTTCATGATTTTGTTCTTCTTTATGACTGTGTAATATTCCATCGTGTATATGTACCACATTTTTTATCCAGCCCTCTTTTGATAGGCAGCCCTGTTGGTACTATTTTCCTTTTTTTTCCTTCTTTCAATTACTGAGAGAGGGGTGTTAAATTTTTTAATAAAGTCTTTTGATTTGTCTTTCTCCCTTTAGTTCTATCAGTTTTTCTCTTATGTATTGTGAAGCTCTCTTATTAGGTACATCACTTATGATTGCTATATCTTCTTAATGACTTTACCCTTTTAAACTAACCTCTTTGTCTCTATCATAAGTCTTTTTTTGAAACCTATTTTCTCTAATATTAGTATTCTGTATTTCAGCTTCCTTATGCTTACAGTTTGTGTGACTTTTTTTGTTTATTATATCTGAGGTTCACATTTTTAAATTTACCTCTTTAAAATTGAGTCATGCTTTTTCATAGTCTTAAAATTTCTGCCCTTTGATTCACTATTATTTAATTTTTTGTTATCATTTTGTTATCCATTTGTAGTTTTCCAATTGTATTGTTATTCTTTTTTCATTTTAAAAATATTTATGATTATTCTATTTTATTTCCTCTATTGACTTCATAGCTATAACACTTAGCTTTCTCCTTTTTTAAGTTATTATTCTATGGGTTACACTATGTGTAAGTCAAAAAATACTTAGGATTAATATTGTACCACTTTATATAAAATATATGAGTCTTTGAACAATAGAGTTTTGTTTAACCCTGTTTTCTTTGTGCTATTATTCTTATATATCTCCTCATACATTATTAAGTTCACTATACAATATCCTATGTTTTCTTTTAAACACAATTTCATTTTTAAAACAAAATTTTAGTTTTAAAACTTAAGAGAAAATAATAGAATTTTTAATTTTTGTGATATGTTTACTATTTGGAGGTGAACATTACTCTTTTTTGTTTTGTTGTTTTGCTTTTCTTCTTAATTTTATTTTAAAGATGTAGGGTACAGGTCAGAATTAGGTACATAAGTGGACTATGTACAGATGAAATTTGGGCCTCCCATTGGTCCTCACTTCCCCTGGTTTAAGAATAGGTACCCTTAATGATGTTATGTGCCCCTCCTTGTCTTCCTGGACAGTGTCCCACTACTGTCAATCACTCTCTTGTAGTATTGTGATTAATGTTCAGGACCCACTTATGAGTCCTTACTGTAGAGTTTCCATCTTTTGTCAATTTTCCTCAGCTTAGGAATTTCCTTTAGCGTTTTCTTTAGAGAAGATTTGCTGAGAATGAATTTTTTTAGTTTTGGCTTATCTGAAAAGGTTTTTATTTTGCCTTTGTTTTTGGACATTTTCACTGTATATAGAATTTTGGGTTGATAATTATGTTGTTGAAAAACATTCCATTATCTTTTTCCTTTCAATTTTTCTGATGAAAAGACTGATATTTTCTGTATAGTTGTTTCCTTTGTGAATGTGTCATTTTCTTTGATATTCCCAAGATTTCCAATTTATCTTTCACTTTATTTTTAATATTACCTATTTATTAGTTTGCTTAAAGTTCATGCAGCTTCTTGGATTTACATATAGTTATTTGTCTGCGAAATCAGAAAATTTGGCACTATTATTTCTTCAATCATTTTTCTCTCTATTTTTTCTAATTATGCAGATTTTGTGTTGCTTGATATTGTCCCGGGTCATTAAGATATTGTTTGCTTGTTTATTTGTTTTTTGTATCTTTATTTTTCCCAACCATCCCTCAGATTTTATAATTTCTATTGAACTCCTTTAAATGCACAAATTCTTTCTTTTGCCACCTTAAAATCAAAATCAATATTATACCCTTTCAATGGACTCAGTTTAATATAAACCATTTCAATTTAGTTCATTTTTGTAGCTTCCATTTGTCTGACAAAATTCTTCATCTGTTGATTCGTTGTGACTACATTTTCTTTTAAAGCCTTGATGTAAGACCTTAATATGACTTTATAGCAGTCACTTTAACACACTGTTGTTGTTTGCCTGTTTTTGTTTATTATAATATATGGATTATGTCAAAATAATTGTATTAATTTCCTTTTTCCTGGTCAGAGAATATATTTTCTTGTTTCTTTGCATAACTAGAAATTTTTTATTGTTTGCTTGTCATTGTGACTTTCACATTGGTGAAATCTGTATTTTTGTTTTCTTCCTTAAACAAATGCTGTGTTTCATCCTGGTAGTTACTTAGTTTACTGGGGATCAGTTTGATCTTCAGAGCTGTGTCTTTTGGTGTTGTTAGGTTTTATCTATGGTAACACTTACTTTAGAGTTCTTTCTAAAGATTAGCCTCTCTAGGTTGTTAGTTGAATGTCTCATATCTTTAGAGAAGTCTTTTTAGTTACCTGTTTAGAAAGCATAACCCTCTTGTCACTATGAAATTCTAGGTTCCATTTGATTCGCAATTCCCTGGCAGGTGTTCTGTGTCAGCCCTGTAAAACTTCATCCTACTTATGCAATTCAAGTAAACATTTGAGGGTTTGGGGTTTTTTTTTGAGTTGGAGTCTTTACACAGATTTTGGGACCTATATTACTGGACAGCTTACTTTTAATACCATACCCTGACAATGTCAGCTGTCCTAGTGTCACCAAACTTCAATCTTTGCCTACTTAGTTAAGTGAAAGCATTGTGCTTCTGTGCTTTCTTTTGAACTCTACTTTTCCATGCAGAGGTCCAGATAGTGCCTAGATTGTACTCAGGTACAATGCTAGATCAATTGTGAACCTCATCTCATGCATTTCTCATTTGTTAAGGATCACAGTCCTATGCCGTGTGTTATCCAATGTCTGAAAATTGTTTTAATGTATATTTTATTAGTTTTGTTTTATTTACAACGTGCGGTTAACTCGAGTACTAATTATTCTGTTATGGCCAGTGATAGAAATCCTTGTATTACACCTGCTCTTTAAATATATTTCATCCGGTCATTCACACCTGGAAATCAATATTTTTTTTACATCAAGGTATAATAACAAAATGTAAGAAAATTAAACAAAAAAGCTCAAAATAGAAGGAAAATTTAACAGTAACCAGAGACACAGGACTGTAATGACTTGGAAATTTCACTAATTTGATTACTATGCTACTAAGCTGGGTTCTCTAAATGAGGACTTTTAAGCTTAGTAGAAATTTTAAATATTTTATATATATTTTAAAAATACTTTTAGTATTTTTTAATATTTAATTTGAGCCACTGCATTATGCAATTCATTGATATATGGTATGAACTGGATATAATTATATTTTAGATTTTTTGCTTTATCTTAATATTTAATTAAATATCCAATCAAATGTACTAGCACTATTTATGAATTAATCCATTCTTGTCTAAATAATTTTGAAGTAATTAATTAATTCAATCTACATTTGTTAGGTACTTGATATGCTGTAAATACTGCCCAAGTACATTAGTGAATAAAGACCAAAAATTCTGTCTTGTAGATCTTTGTATTCTATTGGATGGAAATAGACCATAAATAAGGAATTTAAATAATTTATTAAATGATAAAACAGAAGATGAAGGTGAATCCCAAAAGTAAGTAACATGCTTGTATTCTATTGGGTAGAAACAGATCATAAATAGGGAATTTAAATAATTTATTAAATGATAAAACAGAAGATGCAGGTGAATCCCAAAAGTAAATGGTATGCTTAGAATAACCCTCATTGGAAGATGACTTTTAGGACCATGTCTGGATTTACTCTTCCAAAAATAATCCGCTCATATAATTATTTTCCTGTTTAAATTAATATAGATGAGCAATAAATATTTGATATCTATCCATGTTTATTGCCCTTTATAACTGTGTCCTTTTTTGAACATTTTGTTAGCCATAAACATTTTTTCCCTTTTAGATGTTTTTTAGAATGACAATAAAGTTCTGAAAATCTCTTTGGATCATAATCGAATTTGAATTTTGTTTAAACTAATTTCAGAAAAATTTGTTTTTATTTAGTCTTCTATGAGAACATAGGAAATATGTCAAATTTTTCATGTATCTGCAAATCCATTGGTAAGATTTTGTTGCTTTCCTCTTAGATATACATTTCCATTTATTTTAATTTCCAGGTACAGTCTTGGCTGATGTTTAAGATGTGATCTTTTGTTCCCTCTTTTAATTTTCAATTTGGGTACAGAAAATGTATTGGCAACCATTTCTATTAAAATACATTTATAAATATTTTTGGCCTTGCAAAATCATAGAAATAGTGACAACAACTCCCCCCGCCCCGGGATACTTGTTGTTTTTCTACTCTTGTCTTATTATATTAACGGAACCTGGGTCACAATGACAAAAAACAGTGGTGACTTTTGTAATCCCTATCTTTTCTTAATTAAGGACTTTTTAAGAAATACATTTTAATATGTGTATTTAAGGTATACAACACAAAGTTATGGGACACATAAAGATAATAAAATGGCTACTATAGTGAAGCACATTAACCTATCCAACATCTCACATAGTTATCTTTTTTTGGGGGGGGTAAGTGCAATTAAAATCTATTCATTTAGCAGAAATCCCAAATATAATACAATGTTATTACTTGCAGTCCTCGTGTTGTATATTCCTTCTTTAAATTTGTTCATCTTACACATCTGCTACTTTGTATTCTCTGATTTACATCTCCCCATATCATCCTAATTCCTACACCTAGTAATCAATATTTGATTCTCCATCTCTGTATATTTGATTTTTTTTGTTCCACATATAAGTGAGATTATGCAATATTTTTTTCTGTCTGGTTTATTTTACTTAGTATAATGTATTTCGGCTTCATCTATGTTGTAGCAAATGGCAGAATCTTCTTCTTTTAAAGGATGAATAAAGTAATAAATTTGCTTAGACTACAAAGAAAATATCAAATTCTACAAAGTAGAAACAGAATTACATTTTTAAATTAATATTGTGGTATCTGCTTTTCTTTCTGTATTTATGCAACGTCTTAAATCCTTTTATTTCAGCCGAGGTATTTTTTGGCTTAAATGATTCCCTCATTACCTCACAAAAAGAGATCTTTTTGACTCAGTTTAAAAATTCTTATCAATACTTTAATTATTGACTTATATTGTCATAACATATATATTTGGTCTTGAGGTTGTCTTCTTTTTCATATATTTTTTCTTACTATTCTTTTTCATTGTTTTTCCTCCATGTTTTCTATATAAAAACCATGTATCTGTTTTTTCCTGATCTAATGGTTTATGGGTATAAATCATTCTTTTTCTCCTAATTATTACATTTTAACATGTTAAATTTGTTTTCTACCTCAAACACAGAACATAAAAACTTAAATAACATAGACTTACATTTTAAAACAACAAAAACAGAAACTTTGTATTGATCTAATAATAAGTACCTCCCAGACTCCCCCCTCAAAAAACAAGCTAAACATGGTAATTTCATTAGCTAAGGCCATTTTAATAAGCTGCTGGTCCTACTTGAAAATGCTCCCTAGTCCATTTCTGGTAGTCAGAATAAGAACATTGCCTTCCAACCCCCAAAATGCCCATATTCTAATTCTAGAACTTATGAATATGTTAAAATACATGGTAAAGGGAAGTTAAGGTAGAAGTATAGTTGCCAATTAGCTGTCCTAAAATAAATTACTCTTCACTATCTAGGTCGGTCCTGTGTAATACAAAAGTTCTTAAAAGTGGAAGAGGAAAGCAGAATAGAGAAATAGTCAGAGAAGAACTTGGTCCAGTGTTATTATTTGAAGGTAAAGAAAGAGGGCTAAGAATCACGGAATGTGGGTGGCTTCTAGAAACTGAATAGGACAAGGAAACACATTCGCTCCTAAAGTCTTCAACGGCAAGACTGCCCTGACAACACCCTGATTTCACCCCAGCAGAACCATTTTAGAATTCTCAACTACATATTGATAACACAATATATTTAGGTGGTTTTAAGTCATTAAATTTGTGGTAAATTTCATATAGTAGCCATAAAAAAA
This sequence comes from Carlito syrichta, assembly GCF_000164805.1. NCBI lineage: Eukaryota > Metazoa > Chordata > Mammalia > Primates > Tarsiidae > Carlito > Carlito syrichta. The sequence goes on along the minus strand of NW_007247802.1, from coordinate 176,627 downwards.
ACTATCATATTATGTTTTTTGGATAAAATCACAGATATAGATGAAATACTGCATATTCAAATTATTCAAAACTTAGATGGTAATGTACATGCAAAGAATAAAAAATGTTTTCCAAAGAAATGAAGTTAATACAGAAATCAGAAGGTTGCTTCAAAATGTGTATATTTTACGTATATAATGAGAGAAAAATACCATTCATGAGATAAGAACAGATCACTATAAATAAAGGTTAAAAGTTTTTAAAATAAAAAATAAATTACTGATATAAAAATAGACTAATAATTGCACACTGGTTAAAAAATTAGTAAGTCAAATAATTATGCCAAAATGAAGTAAAAAAATATATTTAAAAGGTAGAACTAGTCTACGGCCATGCCACCCTGAATGCTCTCAATTTCATCTGATCCAAGAGAAGGCGGAATGCAGGCAAACACTTATCAACAGTTTCTAAAGGAGGATATAATAAAATAGACAAAAGGAAATGTTAGAAGTAATCTCTTTCCAAGGATAAAATTAGTACAATGAGAAACTTTCCAAAAGATAAAAATAAAAAGACACACACTTGAGGATATATTCCTCCAAAAGAATGAATTGAGGGGGAAAAAAAGACATGGAGGAAAAGAAATAATGAGCAAGATTATTAATAAAATTTGAATTAAAACTTAGTATGTACATGAAAGGATACCCCAAAACCTTGGAATTGATTTATAAAAATTGTGTGTTTATTCTTACATGCTTGAACTTCAATCAGCTTCAAAGTATGCTCCGTTTGACGAATATGTCTTTGAGACACTTTTTCCGTTGATCAAAACAGTTTTTGAGTTCATCCATTTTGATGCCTTTTAGTGCTTCTGCTGTTTTTTGTTTCACCTCTTCCTCATTGGCAAGACATTTCCCTTTGAGGACTTTTTTATTCAGGATAGCAAAAAAGGCATCTTGGGGTGAAACTGTCTGAATAGGGAGGGTGGGGTACATGGGTTATGCCATTTTGGTCAAAAACTGCTGAACACTCAGTGCTGGGTGGGTACACTCCTAAGTGCACTTAGGAGTGCACTCCTAAGTCACCCATCATGAAAAGGGCAAATGTATTGAAAGTAACTCCAAAAACAATTCACTGAAACAGAATGCAGGCTTTCGCCACAACACTAGCAGGTACACTGCTGCTGATGAGTTCCTAGAACACTTACCTAGCAGGGGAAGCCTGTACTACATGAAGCCCACCCACCAAAATATAATTCTATTTCTTATTCCCCCTCATAGATTAGAAGACGGAGTAGAGAGAGGAGACAGATGATACAGAGGAGGAAGAGAAGGGGATAGTAGAAGCAAAGACAAAAGAAAGAAGTCAGGAAGTTAGCAATGTTTTTAATAATAATCTGGACATAAAATTCCAGTGGAGATTTGCAAAAGCAAAGGGGTTTGGAGAGAGAGAAAGACAGGAAAAGGAGAAAGGTAAGGAAGACACTGATAAATTATTGGCCATTTTAGAAAAATATGTTTCTATACTATATTGAGCATAACAGTAGAAATAATAGAAATAAATGTAACGTGATCAAGAAATGGGACCAAAGGAAACTCACCGAATCCAGTAGAAAATAGGAATACAGAATATCAATGATAAATTAAAAACACAAAGAAAGATAACAGACATCAGTAATTTACCTCACAGTTACTGAGTGAGGGAAATTCTCCTAGTCCCAGACAGGAATTATATGGTTACATCAAATAAAGGAAATCTAATTATTATACCTAAAATATGTTTTTTTCCCTTTGTGTTGGTGTGGAAGAGTAATTGTGCACACATAGCCAGGAAAAACTGTATTGTTCACCACACATCTAGAAATAATGCAAAATTATAATAATGAGAACTACATGGCATTAGAACAGTAATCGATAAATAGGTCAATGAAACAGAATAAAGCAGTAACACATATGAATATAGGATAAATAAAACTTCAAAATGCTTGAAAAAGGAAAAATATTTCTTAAATTGTCTGTATAATAGTATTATTAAAATTTTGATTATTAGAAGATAATCTGTCATTGGTTAAAAGTTTTGGCATGAGAACAAGTTTGCGGAAATACATGGACTATGAATGATAGTAGTATGTTAATATCACACAGTATGACTCAAGTAATAATTTTTTTGTCTTCATAATATTAAAGGAGTAATGTGGGAGTAACATAATGCTGACAAGAAATGAGAGTAATGCATAACAATAATAATATTGCTAATTACCTTGCTGCAATAAAGACATAATAAAAATGCTACTAGCTCTTCTGTAGCAAACCTTGTCCTTAAAGCAATGTAAATAGAGTTATCATGGCTATTAAGAATAAGTGTTGATGTATAGCATTATGCTGGAAAGTTATCTGATGAATACTGGCCTAAGTGAAAAGTGTTAAATTATTCTTAAATCCACTGCTATATCTCTTCAATATAGAAGCTCAGTGTCCTCTAACTTTTTTTCATGTGAATAGCAGAGAACATATATGTAAAGAAATTAGATGATTTTACCTCAATATTATTCTCAATTTCTTACCTTTTCAACTAATATGTTCCACATATAAAAATTGTTTCAGAAAACATTTTAAAATATCAAGGCACAAAAATGTGTACTTCAAAAATGTCAAAACAATTTTCACCTGGAAATTGCTTCTGGGAATCCTTAAATGTCCCTATACATTGCTGGTAGCCTATAAAAGCTTATTGATTCATTTTTAATGAATCATATTTATTATCAGATGCAGGATTTTGTATTTCAGAGTAATTTGACTGGCAATAACAAAAGCCAAGCTTCCAAATATGATATTTAGACTCCCATATTTCAGTATTATAATTTTGGAAGTCACGGGATACTAGATGCACATAACTTGTACCTTATAAAAAACTTTGGCATAGACACATTGTAGATTTTGTATCTACTTAACAAATATACAGTCTTCCTCATTTCTTTTGAATATTGAGGAATCATTTTTATGAACTTAGATGCAATGAAAATCTTATATGTTTGAGGATATTTTGTGAATGAAAACCAAAACCATTTACCACTAATTTATTACTCTGTACAAATTTAGTTTTCCTAATTCTGATACGATGGCAGACAATAAGGCAAATCTTCATTTTACAACAAAAAGTACAACAATGAGGTAATTTATAAGCAATTAAACCTGTTTCTTTTTGGTCATCTTTTGTAATATTTTACTAAGTAAAATTCCTTTTAAAGCAAAACATTCTAATCCTCACTAAAATCTACATTCACCTCCATCCTCACCCCTCAAAAAAGCCATCTCACACTTTTCTCTAGAGAGTAACTACAAAGAGTTAAACAAAATCCACCCTGACAATACTAGAAACAATTCTCTCGGTGTGTGTTGGTTCACTGCTCCACAGGGTATAGCAGATGTTGTGTCTGGTAGTAAGAAGGGCCCAGGAGGTGTGGGCTGTCAATCACATGTTTGCTTTTTTTCCCCCCTAACTACAGGCTATGCTATGGATATGAAGCCCAACTAAAACAATCTGCCTCAGCTGGGATGTGTGAGGTATCAATAACCCTTGGCAGAGGTGTCAAGAGCCTTGCTGGAACTCAACTACCCTGCTGACCAGATGCTTAGCAAGTTAACAAGACTCTACACATTCACCACTTCCAACACAACAATTAACACAACTGGAAAATCACTGCACTGATAGTCTGGGAAAAAAAAAACAAAAAAACCTCACCAAAGTTACCTTTTATGGAAGAGGCAAATAATAAATACTGAACCACAATGGGAAGAAGAGTATTTTGAAGTTTCAATCTTGGCAATTGCTGTGGCTAAATAACTGAGAGAAACTGAAAAATAGAAGTATTATCAAAAGTATTTTCTCAGTGTATTCATATACAGAGTTTCTGAGTACATTAAAGTTGTACTCAATTTTACCCTTACAAATTTGAAGTTTTATCTTTGAACTTAAGTCTGACACATTTTCTTATAAGAGATCAAGACAAAAACTTGGTTAAGAAACAGAACTTAAACAGTCAAAGTTTTGCTAAAGTGAATAATATTAGTCAGCATCTATATGTAGATTATAAGAGCATATTCAGAAGTTACTCAGTAAATAACATTCACGTATCTATAAAACTTCAAAGGAATAAAGCAAATCAAATACTCGATTTGTTAAAAAAAATTATTTCTTCTTTAAAAGACTGTATACCAAGTTGTTATATTTCCCAACCTGAATATATTGTGTTTTTTAAAGTTATATTACCTTCAGGTTATTCCCCATGCTCACACTTATAATTCCATTAGATAACAATTATACACATTTTTTCTGGAAAAAAAGATTGTATATTATTTCTAGAAAAATATATGGCATGTGGGAAAACATGAATATTAGCTTTAAACAATTTAATGTTGTTTGTCTCTGCTTTGAAATTCAATAATGCCATCAGTCTGTAAGACCTCTCAGAGGCGAGCATTTCACAGTGGAAGCTGCTTTCTGTTACAAAAGCACAGCAGCTGTGGCTCCCGCAGATACCCTTAAAGACAGATATAATAAAACACTGGGAGGGAGTAGGTCGACACAGGAGCATGAAATGGACGAGATGAAGCCCCTTTGTCACAGTCAAACAGGCTATAAAGTTACTATAGTAACATACAGTATTAAGCTCCAGGTGGATTGACTTAATCTTCCTCAAACAAAAAATAAAGGTTAACAAAAACCAAACCAATAATGATTACAATCACTCTACCCAAATATTTTTCAATAAGTAGTTATTTTGGTTTAGTTTGGATAGGGAGGAACAGGGTACACTGGTTCGTGTTCTCATTTGAAAAAACAACCCCAGAATTCAGGGTGTGGGAGATTGAATACCTTTTTAAAATATTGTGAATAAATTCAATGACTTGGGTCACAAGAAAATCAAAGCAACAGTTTAAGAACAACTAGACTATATGGTTTCTCAAACCCAGCTTTTTTTTTTCACATTTGTCATATTTTTGTCAAGTGGGGAGAATTTAAGTGGTAGTGGCTCTGGGTCCAGTCCTAAATTCATCGATAATTCAGCAGCCTTTCCTTTGGTTGAAGAGTTTCAGGCTCTATCTGTTTTAGTCCATATTTTTTAAAAGAAAAAAATTGTATTTGACAATGCACAATACAATGTACAATAACTGTGAAATAAGAGCCAGGTAAGTTGTCTGTGGAACATGAGACCAAAAGTAGTAAAAGATAAGGAAATGGAAAATCACAAACTGAACTCTATTTTTAAATGTTATAAAGGAAGATAATATAAGTGTTTAGGAAAACAGTAACTTCTTAGGGTAGATGTCAGATCCTGCTTATGCCTTCTTGCAGGCGCAAAACTCACTATTTTGCTGTGATCATTGTTTCATGAATAAACCACTCTGGTAAGTATAATCTCACAGTCTTTATTCTATCCAAACACACACTCTCTCTCTCTCTCTCTCTCTCTCTCTCTCCCCCCTACCTCTCTCTCTCATACACACACACAATCTTCTCTGTTTTGCTTTAGTAAATACCCATTTTTGTTGCTCTATTTTAAAATGTTTAATTTCATGTCTTAAATGTAGATGAAGACTTACAATGAAAAATAAAACTTAATATGCACATGTTTGCATTTTGGATTAATCCATGGATAACTTGGATTGCTCTTTCTGAATACTGCTCTGATGATCTGAAAGAGTTAAAAGACTTTCTCTGAGCCTGAATTTATGCCATGGAGTTAGGCACCAGGGCAAACTGGACTCAATAAGAATATTTTTAGTAGGATTTAGCTAACAGTGTGAGACATACCTTTAATGGATTTAGTTTGGGTAAACAACCTTTGTCTAGACAGCCCAAATGTCACAGGTATTGGTACTCATTTTAAGTGGTAACTTCTATGCAAATAATTGCAAAGTTGCATTTCCTTCTCTGTACTGAAATTTTATGAAATAGGGTTTTGACTGTATTAAGAGCTGAATGTATCCGCATAAGTGATGATTTTAGTCATAGATATTTTACTGATCACTCTTATTTGACAACGTGGAAGCAATTAGGCTTGCGATTGCACTCTAAGTTTTGTGATGTGATTGCTAAGGTCAGCTAAAGATTTCTAGTAGCATTAAGAAACAGAAAAGAGATGTGAAAAGGAAGAGCTGATGGATAACAGATTTGGGGGGAATAAAGAGCAGAATTAGGGTTAAAAGATGAAGAAATACAGTCATAGTAGTCAGGAGTAAGGAAACATGTATGATATTATAAGTAAAGAAATCCATTGATTAAACTTATTTGATATATCCATGCATTTAAAAAATATGATTTTGAGAACTAGAACAGGGCTAGATTCTTTTTCACAGGTGGATTAAGTTTATCCAACTTTCTTGTAATGAATAACCAAAAATATCTTATTTTGTTTTATTCATTTAAAGATCATATGACGTTTACTAGTTGTACTTTGATTCATCCATTAAAATATTTACTGTTTACCTTATTACATCATTGATGAATTATTAGAAAGGAGAAAATTTGGTTTTTGACTTGTGAAGGCATTTAAACTAACATAGATTCTGATGTTAAAACTACAAATGTAATTCACAAATACCCAGAGGACTAACATTTTGATCATGGCACAAAACTGTCCATAGGAATGGCTTAATGCACTCACCAATTTGACTCATTTTATAACAGATACTTTATGCTTATTTGGGGTTATCCATAGTTTCTAAAATATTAGAAAAGTAACAAAAATATAATTAATTTATTCATCCATAAAATTATAAATTCATAATTTTATGATGATTTGCAAGGTTAAAGTGCAATTTCAAATCATTAACAATAAATTTTGACAAATCAATACTGTAACATGACAGAAGTTATAAAAATAAGAGTAAGATCAGATAAAGGTTCTCTGTAAGCATATAATTTCATTCTAAGGGGAAATGTATTTAAAACTTTTAGTATAGGATAGTTTTTTGCTTTCATGTTAAAACTCTTAATTATCTATGCATGCAAATTTCTATTTTCCAGTATTTTAATTATAAGAACAAATGTCATCTGAGTTTGCAATTTATTTTATTGGTTGATAACATCAGAGCCCCCTGCCCCCCATAAAACAAAAGCGAAATAAAAGGGAAATAGGATCAAGAGGTACAACCATTGCATTTAATGTGGCCTTAAATGAGAATGAGTCACTGATAATCCTATTTCTATATGCGTAATCTGTTATTTTGTTTCCCTTCGGTATGCAGTACACATTTTACCAGAAGGGCTGTAGGGTTCAAACCAGTAATTAAAAACCTGGGGCTTTAATAACATTGACAAATATAGTGGGTCTGCTCCATTGTATAAGATGCTCATAGAAAGGGGAAAAAAATAAATGGACTTTTAAAAGATAAATTAGTTTAATTCATAAAAATACACATAGTGAGTAATAGTTCCTACAGAGCAGTTCTGCTATCTTCATTCAGAGGAACAAACAAGGAAAGAGAGGAGACTACAAGCCATGTTTTTAGTGCTATCAGCTGGAAAGTGTGTCCAACTCTTAAAATTGCTGTAATTTTCACCTCAGGCTCCCCAAAGAGCTCAGTAAACCATCCAGGATGAAATCCACAACAATCTGTGGACTCCAGCACTCTCCCCACAAGCCTGGCAGGATATCTGAAACTCCACTCGCATCCTCAATGACTTGATTCTGACCTCTCTGAGCATTCCATCCTTGTTGAGATAAAGACGGAGATGCATGAGAAACAAACCACAAAAGTCATTAAGAAAATTCATACACAGGGCAAGTGTTTTAATGACCTCTAGATTGCAGTTCAAATTCCCTAAAACTTCAAAAGGAATGCTATGAACTGGGGGTTCTAGTTGGATTGAAAAAGATTATCTTTACATGGACTCCATGCTCCTGTACAATGGATATCTTGTGAGAGCACACAGCAAAGAGTGGTGGGCTAAGCTTTTCTTCTGTATTAGTAACTTTTAGTAAGGTCAGTAATAATACTTAGTGTCTCATATTCAAGGGACACAAGCTCCTCCAAAAGCAGTTCCTATTCTCTAACTGTGTTCACATCCGAAAGCAAACTCAGGAAGCTCATAATGATGAAAGCTGAAATTATTACCACTTTAACTTTCTTTCCCATTTCCACAATAGAAATGAACTTTTCAATGATTTTTGCACAAAATATTGAGCAAAATTCACTCAGTGAACAAGTTGCTTCCTAGATACCTCTGAAAGCTGAATTAACTTTTTTTTTTGTAAAAAAGGATAATGTCCATAGCTCTCTTTAGAGATGTCCTAATGTCTAAAATTTTTTCATGAAACTATGTTACCTAATTTGCTTATGACTTTCATTGCTGAACTGTTTCATTTTTTGATCTTCTTTGAAAATGTGAAAATATTAAAGTAAGTCTCAACCATCTTAACAACCATCACATTCAAAGGAGAACACTCAGTGTTTTTCCTCTTTGTTGCATAATACGGTCTTTACTTCACAGTCAGCCCTTCAGGTAGTAGTCAGTAAATAGTAAATATTGGTTCTTAAAAATCTTCAAAAATACATTAAAATGGTAGAATAATAATTTCTGAATGAAATCTGAATCCCAATTGCTTATTTTTGCATTACATAAAATCAATTATCTTTAATATTACATGTAATTTATAATAAATTAATGGTTTATTAGAATGTGAGTCCCATGCTCCATTTCAGTGATCACAATAGTGCCTGGCACATAATAGACACTGAATGACTTTGTTGAATAAGCAAATGATAAATTACTACATTTGACATAATTTTCTGCAGGTGCCAAAATATATAGAAAGGAATACATATTTTATTTCACACTTCAGCTGAGTTATATACATTGAAATACACTTTGAAAACAAATTCAAATGATTTCTCTTTAATGAATGTAGGACTTACACAAGTATATACAAAGTTTGTAATTTTCTTTGTTTATTAATTAATGCTCTCTCTTTGAATATATATCACAAGGTCAGTGTCAAAGGACAACTCAGAAACAACCATTAAGAGAAAGATTGCATATTTACTTAAGAAAGCAAACTATTTACAAGAGAGTCTTCTGAAAAACTGGCTCCCTGAACAGTTTGAAGCAAGTGTGTGAAGACACGTAAACACAAAATACAAGGTCCCCAAAGTTGTATTTCACCTTTTCACTTGAGTTTCCTTCACTATGGAAGAAAACTAGTTTTCTCAAATTATGATCATACTTGCATGATTCTGCACCTACCTATAGGTATCAGTGTTGCAAAGCCAGGATTCACTTGTTTTTCTAGGAAGTTGGCAACTTTAGAAAAAGGGCTAAAGCCTTCATTAATTTGGGAAACTGGTGCCAGACAGGAATTCTTGCTCAGTTTGTTTCAGTTTATCCCATAAGGCAATGGTTTTTGTTTATATGTGCATTTTGCTTTTATTTCTGACTGTGGTATGATGTGCTTAAGTATTATGGAGGCAGGACAAGATGTCAATTTTACTTTTTCACTAGAGTTTCACAACCAGAAAATGAATTATTCAAAATGTGTTTATTGCAAGGCTCATGTAAGTCTATCTGTTTACGATCCCCTGAATGTCTAACTCAGCCTGCCTCAGCCATGCTTCTTTGAATGAAAATAGAATAAACCGGTGTGCTGTAGTTTAGTTTTCTAGCAATCATTTGGAACTCTTTTCAGTACATTGGAAAGTGTGGGCCCATGCTACTTTCTTCTTCCTTGCTTCCACTTCACTTCTAAAAGCATCTGATTCCTGGTTTTTAGGCAGCAGGGAGAATGCATGAGACAGGGTGTCACACAATCTTGACTGGAATCTCAAGTCCATCCCCATGGGCTTGTTTTCTACAATAAGTGCACTAAACTCCCCAAACCATAGTTTTTCCTCATTTACGAGTCTATAATAAAGTTTATTTTCAAGATTTTTGGTGAGAATTTCAAATAAATTACATAAAGAATCAAGGAAAATAGATTTAGATCATTTTATCTATTATACTATAGACTGATATCAAACAAATAAAGTATTATAATTAGTATGAACGAATTTTTTAAAAATTAGGTGACTGTGCAAAAGTTATTCAGTTAATATATAGTTATTCTCTGCATAAAGAAAATGTGATACATTTACATGATAGAATATTATGCAGCCATAAAGAAAAACAAAATTATGGACTTAGCAGCAACTTGGATGAAATTAGAGTCTATAATACTCAGTGATTATCACAGAAACAAAGATCTGAGTACTACATGTACTCACTCATAAGCAGACCCTGAACATTTGCCATAATACTATAAGAAAGGGATTGGTGTAGTAGTGAGACACTGCCGGGGGTGGAGTACAGAACATCATTAAGAGTACCAAACTACCTTACCTGTACAATGACCATTTATGTACCTAACCCTGAATTGTCTACCACACCTTTAGGGGAAAAAAAAGAAAAAAGAAATTCTCTCATAGCATTACAGGGAATAAATTAAATAATGCGCAGATGCTATTTAGCATAGTATATGACACATGAAGTGCAATAAAAGGTAATTCTCTTTATAATTAGTTATAAAAAATACATATTAATGCCCAGGACACTGTATATTTATGTAATAAAATTCTTTTCAACTACTCTACAAGATGAGTGATGCAAGCCTATAGCAAGTATATTGGATTTTAAAATATTTTATTTTACTTCTAAACGCATTATAAACAATACATTAATTAGGTGCTCAGATGTTAATGATCTTGGAAAACTTTGAGATTTAAAGAATATTGTTTTCTACAACTTATGAATTTGTTGTATACAGCACAAGTTAGGTCGTGCTAGGTTGTATGTATATATGGGTAATATCAATTAAAATAGATTTAGATCATTTATTTATAATAACATGAACTGGTATATATGGATAGAATAAGTATTACAGTAACTATGAATGAATATATCAGTTTTAAAATAATTGTTCCTATAGTAATAACAAACTTGAAAATTTTATTTTATTCTTTGATCCCTCTAGAAAAGGATTTTAGTACCTACCCTAACTGAAGACTTATATCAACTGCTCTACAAATGTTCGCTGAATGAAAAAAATTGTGCAGAATGCTTATGTAGAAACTTCTGGAGGACATAATTATTTCAAAGAATTCAACATGAATGCTTCGTTCCTTCATAAAAATAGCTTTCCCCATATAAGATACTGACTATCAAGAACTCCTGAGTAAGAGAACCTTACCAGCCAGAAACTGGAAATTTCCAACCAGGTTGTGATGGCAAGCCTTCAGAAAGAACTAGCAAATCAAACAAAGGAGAAACATGCGCACCACGAAGCATTTTAATGCCCTAGTGAAACTGAGTGATTCCCCTGGATTTCACCTGCATAGACACTGGAAAATAGAACTTACATGGAATGCTTCATATAAAATACTGCATAAGTAAAGTTGCCTTCTTTGCTTTGCTACCCATTTATTTGTAACAAATCATTTTTTGTGCAGGAGAAAAAGAGTATTAAGCGGATGTGTGCAGGAATAGAACCTGGGGATGATTGGGTTTATTTAAAAATCAAATACCATGTCAGTCAGTGAGTTTATCATAAATGTCTTTTCTGTGCTTTCTCATTACAAAAATTATCGATTGTTTGTTTGAACAAAGTTGGCTAAAAGTAGATAAGACTATTAAGAGAAGTTGTACCTGAATACATATGAAAGGGAAAATTCCTATTTGCGTGAAGAAAACACTGGTCAATCCTTTTGAATAAGCCAGAGAAGCTAGAATATAGAGTTCAGAAGTTTTGTCACATCAAGAATATGATCATGGAAATCGATAGAGGCATGTTCTGGTTGTTACAAAGATTGAGGTACTTTTAGCATCTTATGGAGTAGAAGCTAAGGGATTCTAGGTATTCTGCAAAGAATATCCTTGAGTCCCTCACAATTTTTAAAAATATTTTGCCAAGATACTTACAAAGATGTAAATGGTATCTAGATCATAACTCAACTTTACAAATAAACTCAAAATATTATTTGTACAGCTTTCATGTCATTGGAACTTTTCAAATGAGCCATTATATACAAGGATGGAAGTCTCCTCTTTATTTTTTCAAACCGATTAAAATTTGTTTACCATGTAAGAATACTTCCAATACCTATGGCAATGCAGCTCTCCCTGTTACAACACATCTGAATGGTTCTACTTTTCATGGTTGTTGCTTTCCATACATCGGGGCAGGCATGTGACTGAGAACCATCTACATAGCCTTAGAAGGATGTGATGCTGGGGGATGGGAGATCTTAGCATAGCTGAAATGATATGTTATGAAATGATATGTTACTTTTTATTTTTTCTTTTTTTTGAGTTGGAGTCTCACTCTGTCGCCCAGACCGGAGTGCAGTGGCCGCTCCCGGCCACCGCAGCCTCCACCTGCTGGGCTCCGGCGATCCTTCCGCCTCAGCCTTCTGAGTAGCTGGAACTACAGGCGCGCGCTACCACGCCCGGCTAAGTTTTTGATTTATTGTAGAGATGAGGTCTCGCCAAGTTGCCCAGGCGGGGGTCTTCAACCCTCGGGCTCAGGCAATCCACTCACCTCGGCCTCCCAAGGCGAGGGATTACAGGCTGAGCCACCGAGCCCGGCTGATATGTTATTTCTTAATCTGCATTCCAATATAGACATAGCAAAGAAACAACATGTTCCCATGACACAGTATTGTAGTTCCTGGGGCTCTGGTGTTTTCACCAGAAAGACTCTGACTTTTACACGGGTTTTGTTTCTGTAGCCTCTTCAGCATTTTTCTGTTTTGTCTACCATTGTGGAGCAGAGTTGATACTATGTTCCTCCCTTCTTTGCCTGTCCAGTTCTCTCCTGCAATAGCATACACAGGCTGCTACTCCCTGCTTCTTATCCATGTGCAGAAAATACTTAAAGCTGAAGACTGCATTAAAAATGGCCAAGGACGTCTTCAGTAGAAACTTTCTTAGTGTACTTTACCTAAGTTTGCATGTATTTGCATGAAAAACCATGCCAGTCAAAATATTAACCACAGGCACACTGAATGAAGTCAAATTTCAGGATTTTAAGAAACATCTTTGTTGTCATTTATTTTATCTATGTCTTACAAAACAATGATGAACATAAACCTCTTAGTACAGGGCCTAGTATGCAATAGAAGCTTTAATAACTATTGTTATTACTTTTATTATTATCAACTGTTTATTGTTACACTTCTAGATATTCAAGATAAAAGTACTTTACAACTTGATACCAGGAAAGAAATACCTTTGAATTCTTGCAAGTGACACAGGGAAATGAAAGTGGTTTTAGAAAGGAAGCCTAAAATGACAGTGGTGATATATGTAGATTTCACTCATGAATGGTTGCAATAATGAAGTAGGAATTCAAACTACATAGACATTTTAGATAGTATTAAGTTTTTAAATTCTTAAGATAAACTATTTCCTCTGTAAATAAAAAAAATTTTCAAAGTACTCATAATTATCTTGTGTATTGACTAAATAAAAATTAAAGAAGTGTAAGAAATAATCTAGAAGAAATATGGACTATGATGTGATGGTTTTTGTCCTAGTGTAAATTTGGGTTCTGGTTTGATTTTTGTTTTAATTTGCACCACCATTTAGAGACTTGACCAAGAAATTTTTTTTTTCCCCAAGAGTTAGGCTTTATTGTTACAAATGGCCCTGAATAACAAAGATGTGCCAGTTCCAGCAATAGGTTTAGTTCTCTTTTTCACTAACATAATCCAAGAGTTATTACACAATTATAACTACTTGTTTACCAAATGTGCACAATACAGACCTTTCTCTATCAAAATAGCTTTAATGAGATCTTCAGATGACCCTTTCATCATCTATATCTGATTTATTGTGAGATTTTGGAGAAATAACTAAAGTAATTTCAAGACAACCCCAATCAAAGTTGCTTTTGAATACAGTGTAAATTATATCAGGAACTGTCTCTGCTGGCCAGATGTGGCCCAGTACCAGGTACAGGGGGTCTGGGAGACTCAGAAAACTAAAGGCCTACTTTTTCTAGGAGGCTATTATTGCTTACAAGTATAAACAGGTCATTGGTGTATTGACATGGACTATTGCCACAATGCAAAGCTATGAGATTTTTGAGTCAGTTGTAAGAAAACACAAGAAAAAATAAGTAAAATTTCTCAAGTCCTGTTGAGAATCTGACAAATGCATTCAGTGATTTCCAAGGTCTCTCTGTAAAGGCCAAAATTTCTTAATTGTAACTGCATATTTTAATAATTTGAATGAGAATTTTCATATGTCACAAAATGGCATTGTTAATGTGCTTTTAATTTTTGGTTTTTTGTTTTGTTTTGTTTGTTTTTGAGTTGTCACCCAGACTGGAGTGCAGTGGCCGCTCCCGGCCACCGCAGCCTTGACCCGCTGGGCTCCGGCGATCCTTCTGCCTCAGCCTTCCAAGCAGCTGGAACTACAGGCGCGCGCTACCACGCCTGGCTAATTTTTGATTTATTGTAGAGATGAGGTCTCACCAAGTTGCCCAGGAGGGACTCAAGCCCACAGGCTCAGGCAATCCACTCACCTCAGCCTCCCAAAGCGCAGAATTACAGGCTGAGCCACCGAGTCGCTTAATGTGCTTTTAACAGAGGACTAGTTAATTCTTGGTAATATGCACATGAAAAGTTTTCCTTTTTCATATAGGTACAATTCTCCAATATAAGAAAAGAAAATAATTCAAAAGAAAGTTTATTCATCAATCCAAGCATATAAACTGCATTTAGGGGAAAAATAAGTCCTTTACATAAACAGAGGAAAAATATAATTGTGATTGTTTCCTCAAAATACATTTAAAGATTTTGACCAACAATAATATTTGGATTCCGTGGGCTTTTTCTCCCTAATCTGTAGCAAGAATAAATTTAAGTTTCCATCCATTTCTTATAAAATCAAATTTCACTAGTGAGAGTTAAGAGCAGTTAATCAAACAGTTTTAACAATAAAGTTGTCCATAAAAATATGAATTAGATACATATGCCCTGGGGTAAGCATGATAGGAATTCCAACTTTATTGGCATCTATCCACTATTTGTCTTATAAGAACACCGTGCTATGTGGATGATATGTGCCAAACTTTCTATAGTTTTTGATCATTTTAAGTATATAATATAAAGATACTGACCAGTCTTTATGCCCAACATATCGATTAATATTTCGTTTAGTAGTGATAATTTTAAAACTTGATACAATTTATGGTTTATAAATCACTTTTACATTGGTCATCTCATCTTAACCATTTGTTATCTTAAAAAATAGCTTTTTGCCGGGCTCGGTGGCTCAGCCTGTAATACCGTGCCTTTGGGAGACTGAAGTGAGTGGATTGCCTGAGCCTGCAGGTTCAAGATCCGCCTGGGCAGCGAGTCCTCATCTCTACAATAAATAAAAAAATCAGCTGGGCGTGGTAGCGCGTACCTGTAATTCCGGCTACTCGGAAGGCTGAGGTGGAAGGATCGCCGGAGCCCAGCAGGTCGAGGCTGCGGTGGCCGGGAGCGGCCACTGCACTCCAGTCTGGGCGACAGAGTGAGATTCCAACTCAAAAAAAAAAAATAGATTTTTTTAATTAAGATTCTTGTGTCAAGAAAACTGCCAATTTTCTCCTAGTCCAATTCAAGATTTTTTTCCCCAAATTCACTAAATTATTTAGAACAAGTTCATTTTAAATGAAATAGAGAATTCTGAAAGATGAGTCGCCAGTTCTGTCCTTTTGTATGTTAAACCTTTGCCCTCCTTGAACATTTCTTCCACCACTAAAAATATGTCTTATGTGAACATTTTTGTATCAAGACAGGAGAATATTTTGTGAGACTTTTTATCACGTTAATGACATTTGTAAAAAATTACGGTTAGATAAAATAAAAGTGAGCCTAGTCACTACTGGCTTAAGAGTCTCATTTACAGTTAGGCACAATATATGTAGATTAAAACGAAAATCATAACAAATTCACTTTATAACCAGCAAGAATTGCTAGTGTGTTAGGTAGATTATGCTTATTCTCTGACATTTAACAAAAACATTGTGCAGTATTTTCTTGATTATGCTAAAGCAAGTGTTTTGAAAAATCACAGGCTTTTTCATGTCTCTGTTACTTGCCCTATTTGGGGGGAGGGGAAAACAAGAAAGGAAACATTTCTAGAAAAAGCCACTTTGGTAATATCTGAGACAACACCATTCTTATTTCACTGGGATTTCATTTCATTCTTGTAGGCTTAACATCTCACTGCATGAACAAAGAAAATATCATGTGAAAAGGGCTTCAGGCTAGCTACTTCCAAAAGGATTCAACCTTCCGAGTGCTATCAATATCATCCATACACCCACACAGTTAGCACTTTTGAATACATTTACTGAAAACCATTAATAAAGCAACAATCTTAGTCTGGTTCTTAACCATGTGTCAGAGTGAAATAAGTTCATGTAAATCTGTGAACTGCACGACAATGATCAAATTAACAGTCATTTCAAGAAAAAATGCCCCTCAGGCTGAAAAATAATTAGTAGTCTCTCACTATCTTTTCCTCCTAATAAAAATCACGATATTATTGTTGACTGTGCTAATAAAACACCTCCCGTGACCCTGATGTAGCTTGATGTAAAATGTAAGGACTGTTCTATTGTGCAGTCTCACACATTTTATTGAACATTTCCATTTGGCTCTTCATCTGGGAACACAAGGGCCCATAGAAGCAGAAGAACTTTTGTCACAGTGTAATGCAACTCTCACGTGTTTATTGCTGCAGTTAATAAAACACCCACTTTGAAATTCATTATCTTTGAAATTTAACTTTTACTGCAGACGAAACTGAATATTCAGAGCTTTGGATATAAGCAGGAACAAGAGCAAGAGACAGAAAAAGTCAACAGGGAAAAATCCAGTAAGTGCATAAAGCAGTCAAAGTTTGGCACATATGTTGCCATAAATGTCAAGTCTGGGATTTTGATTTTTAAAAAAGCATTATATTGAGGAAGTCATAATGGCCAAAGGTTGTTTACCATATTTTCCTTTTGGTGACTTATACTCACTCTACAACTACTTATTAAATGTTTTTGTGCAAAACAGTATTAGGGGACTATGAGGAACAGAAAGAAACTAAAAAACATAATGCCTGTCCTCAAGGAGCTTATCAAAGGTAACACAGATGGGGTTTCTGAGAAGTGGATCATGATCTAGCTTTGGTTAATGATAATCCCAACATACAAATTGAGGGTCAAAATTTAGTTATCCTTTAAAAAATATGGAACCCTTATAAATCAGCATACAACCGAAGTGTGTGACTCAGAACACTAAACAACACCTATATATTGAGAATATGATTCATGAAAAGCCTGGCTTCAGGAATCAACACAATTCAATGAAGGCTTTTCAATGTGTCAAGATGAACAAGATATTCTCTTTGGCCTCAAGTAGCTTGACATCCAGTAAAGGAAACGCCATGACTATAACTAATTCTAATACAAGCCAGGCTAGGGCCAGTTGTCCTAGTGACCATTTTCTCTGTAGCAGAATATTTCGATTGTGTTTTATAAATTATTGGACCTAGATCTTTGAAGCAATGAATAATACATATGTTCCTAGAAAAAAAAGTTGAGCATTTGAAGCATATGTATAATTTTAAGGTAATATCTAACTTTCAAGGTTATCAGAAAATATATATTAGCTATTAGCAGATAGTAAGCAATTGGATAGTGAAATGTTAAGTGTATAGGCAATATTACAAGAGTAGATACAAGCCGGGCTCGGTGGCTCAGACTGTAATCCCACGCTTTGGGAGGCCGAGGTGAGTGGATTGTCTGAGCCCGCGGTTTTGAGACCCGCCTGGGAAGCAAGACCCCATCTCTACAATAAATAAAAAAATCAGTTGGGTCTGGTAGCTCGAGCCTGTAGTTCCAGCTACTTGGAAGGCTGAGGCGGAAGGATCACCGGAGCCCACCGGGAGCAGCCACTGCACTCCAGTCTGAGCGACAGAGTGAGACTCCAACTCAAAAAAAAAAAAAAAAAAGAAAAGAAAAAGAGAGTAGATACAAAAATCTTAATTTTTCATAGGCAAAGAAGTAATGTTTTGCTTAATTTTTATAGAATGGACATCTTAGCATTTCTCTTAATGCCTGTTTCTCAAAGTGGGCACCGTGGAATATTATATTTAAAAATGTTTGAAGGTCCAAAACATCTGAAAATACCAGATTAAGCCAGGTTAAACATCTTTATAGCTTTAATATGGTCACTTGTTTTGTGAATTTCTAGGGGAGATTCCTCTCATGGAAGCATCTAAAGGGACTATAGTTCCCCATGGATCAAAGCTTTGGCATAGCCACCTCTAGTGGCAGATGAAAACAAGTTTAGATTCTTAGGTCCCACCCCTGAAAGACGTGGTCTGGACATTTGTACTTTTAAGACTCTTCAGGTGATTTCAATGTAACTTCCTGGTATCAGTCTTTGAACTGATATGTGAGTCACTCTTACTAAAGATAAACCTTTACATTTAGATACTACAGGTAATTCGAGATTCACAATCTCTAGTTTCAATATTATAGCAGACATTAAAACATTGTTTCAGAATTTCTCTCATTAGGCTGATGGAGATAAAAATAAATACCCAACAACAAAACAAATTGTAGTTGGTGGGATCTGAAGGTTTGATTGGGCTGGACACCCAAGATAGTAGGCAGTTAATGCTAGATGTCTCATAAGAGCTTAGCTAGATCTGTAGACCACCACATCTATGTGGTATCTCTCTGTGTGGTTCAGCCTTTTTTTACAGATTCTTAGAGAAAGCATCATAAATGCGAGTATACCAAGAGAGCCAGGAGGAAACTGAAACACTTAGCATACTTTAGTCTTGGAAATGCCAGGACATTGCTTTGCTGTATTCTATAGAATTCTATGAAGTTAGTCATTAAATCCAGGCAAGATTCAAAAGGGGAACTAGATTCCATCTTCTAATATGGGAATCAGTATACACACACACACACACACACACACACACACACACGCGTACACAAACATATATATGTGTATATATATTACATATATACACTGCATATATATTACATATATACATTGCATATATATTACATATGTACACTGCATATACATTACATATGTACACTGTACATATATTACATACACACACACACACACACACACACACACAGGGTGCCAAAAATGTATACACATTTTACAAAAGGAAAAAACTATATTAAAATTGTAATACTCAATATACACCGATAACAAAAGATGAACACAAATCATATTTGACTTCTACAATTGCAAGAGGTGCTCAAAGTGTTTACCATCAGAGTCCAGACACTTCTGATTATGGTGAACTAAAAGTAATACATAGACAACATCTTTTAGAATGTGGGTTTTTTTGGCACCCCCAGTATATATATATTTATTACCAAAGTGTCCATACCTAAAACAAAAGAGATGGAGAAAGAGTTAGAGGTAATGATTTTAAATTATGATCAATGATTTAGATTTTGATCGATAACTTAAAATATATGGAGGAGAGGAATAGATTATTTTAGCTTTGACTGCCACAGCTTTTTGGTGGTTCTTCTCTTTTCAAAACCATAAATGTGACTCAAAATTGAAGTAGATATTTTAGTCAAAGCATTTCTCCCTCTGGTATAAAGAGGTCCACTACCATTTTCATTCCTTCCAGAATTATTTCTTGTTGAGACAGAGGAAAAGTAGCTAAACACGTCAATGGGATTGACCTTATTTCAACTGAGTATTGAACATTGCCAATAATTGTATGTCCTGCTGTAGATATGGCCAATATTTTAGAAACTGCGTGGTACTAAGAAAATATAATTAGCCTCGTTTTACCTAGAGTGACAGGCTGTTAAACAAAGTCAAAAAATCATATTCCTTAAATCATGTATATCTCAATGGAGCAAATATTAATAATCCTATTTACAGATGAAGCTCAAAAGTTTAAGCATTTCTTTTCCTAAAGTTGCACACTTAATAAATAACAAAACTGAGATAACAGCCTAGGGATTTTGCTCTTTTTGCTATACATGCTACTTCCCACAATAAAAGTTAGTAAATACTGAGAAAACTGGTGAAAAAATTGAAGGTGAAAAATAGAAGGAAAGCAAAAAGATCCAATAAGAGTCAGCAGAAGCCACTGTCCTGAGAAACTTTCATTTTACAGGTAGTTATTCCAACAAATATTTTCTACAATTCTATACTGCCAGAGTGACAAAGTCTTATAGCAACCACAGTCTGGGAAAAATTTAACAAAACAAAACGGTAGACGTGGGGAGTGGAGTAACAGAGGATAATGTCACAGAGGTCATGGAACTGGCAGCCTGGCTGAGGCACAGCTTGGCTGGAGATGGTTTGTGGGAAATACACTGACAAGTGAGGAACAATGAAATACACGGAGGTATGGGAGAGGAGACCCCCTTCTCTCCTCCAGGGCTCACGCTTCTGCTGCTGAATAGCCTTTGGGGTTTGTATAGACCTTGAGGGAGACTGTGAAAGAAATGATGAGAACATCCGTGGGCCGACTGCATAGCGCTCCCTAATTTTTACTTTCCCTTTCCACCATTTCAAAACAAAACACCATGCCTATAGCAAAATGAGTTAATTTAAAATTTCGGTAACAGCAAAGAAATATAATGGAACAAATGAAACACACTATTGCCTAATTATATAGTTATGTTTCAATTCCAGAGTCATGTTTGTAGTTCAATCTTAAAAACAAGGTGAAAATAGTGTGAGCAAGAGCAACTTTACCGGATTCATTTCATTTCTCCAAATAGCATATAATTGTTTCAAAATGAAGTAATTTTTTTTAAAGAAAAGTACTCTGACACATAAAATTACAGAAAGAAAAAGAATACAATGGAAGTGTTAAACATTGCCTATTATGTTATTATTTTTTACAACTGATTTATATGTGATGCTAGTTGGAAGATTAGTCTAGGCAAAATTTGTTTATTAGGCTTAAAACATCACCAAGATTTGGCTTAAAAAAAAAGTCACATAAACAACTTTTCAGTTATGCATTTTTAAATAAGTTGATTCATATATTTTAGGAGTTAAGTGGTCTCAAATTATTTTTGATAACATTGTTATGTAGTTCAATTTATAAGAGCAACTTGCATTTCATTAAAATGATATCAAGTTGCAATGTCATTCTTTATCTGCCTCTAATTCTTATCTATGCACTCATCTATATCATCCCAACCTATTACAAATAATAATTGCCAACTATTTTATGATCCATGTTTTTGCAGCAAAATGCACAAAAGTAATTAAGCCAAATTGAAACAATTGTAGAAATATACCATTTAATAACTCAATTGCCAAAAAAGTTTTACCGTACCCTAAGGAGGCAAAAAAAAAAAAAAAAAAAATGCCTATACAGCAGTAATATCATTCCACACGTTACATTTATTCCTGCAAGCCAGCCAAGCTCAAATTAATTGTACTGACTAAACTTTTCTTCTTGGAAAAAATTAAAGATATGCTGTTGTCAACACTTGAGCACAACCTAGCCGACACTTAAACGCAGAGAAGGGTGTGACATCCTGCCCCGGCTGCCTTGTGCTAATTAATCACTCTGGTATTTAGGACCATTCAAGCAGACAAATTAATGGGGAATAATTAGTGTATCTTTGTTCCAGCTCAGCTTTGCTCACCAGACACTCTCAGGGAGAGAGGGGGAGTTTGCAGAGTCGAGCCATTAGCATGTGCATAGTTTCACTTCTGTTCAGCAAGTTCTTCAGAGATTAAGAGAAAGGCCAAATTAGCAGACGTGTGACTGGGGTTAGGACACCCTTCTGGAAAGAAAGCCCTCTGTTTGGATATCAGCTTTCAGAAGCAAGTTGTTAATCCAGAGACTGAATTTCATGAAAGACAATTAAATCTCAGGGAAAATAATAATAATTTCAGAAGCCAACAGCAAGTCTTTAAAAAATATTATGAAAAAATATTATTTTTATTTACACTATTGTATTTGTTCATATGTCACAGAGATAAATGCAGCCCTCAGAAATTTCACATTTTCCCTATATTATTGTTGGCTTTCCTGCAGTTTTATTGAAAATGGATTTTTATCAACAAATAGTATTTATAAAGTTTGTAATTAAATAGTGTAGACCATTTAACCTCTCTCCATTTAGTAAGAACTCTCTGCAGATACTCCCTACGGCCATAAAACTTAATTTGTTTTTTCTGATAGGAATCATGACTAGAAAATTCAGACAAAGTCTCTATACACAGTCAGTGTGA
The DNA here is from genome assembly GCF_000164805.1 of Carlito syrichta. Lineage (NCBI taxonomy): Eukaryota > Metazoa > Chordata > Mammalia > Primates > Tarsiidae > Carlito > Carlito syrichta. The sequence goes on along the minus strand of NW_007247802.1, from coordinate 154,364 downwards.
CCAGCGTGCTACTGACTAAGCTCTGGCCCATTTTGTGCTGCTGACTGGTTTCAGTGTTCGCATGGACTGAGTTAAGGCATAGTTTTTTACTGAACTATATTTGAAAACTAAAAATTAACTGTTGATATTTACTATATTGAGAATATGATGATTTGGCTTTACTACTTAAAATGAAACAGAAATGAAAACAACTGACTTACAAGAGTACACAGTTTCCTGGATTAAAATTTTAAGTTTTACTTTGCTACATAAATTCCTCTCACCAGTCAAAAACATCGAATTTTTCCACAAACAATGCTTCAAACACCATATTTTATTCTGATGATAAATTATTTCTGAGTTATTTATTGAGTAACAGTTTTGTTATATACGTAACTTATTCAAACACACTGCAAATACTTGTGTGAATGTATGTATATATAGTCACATAATCATACTTGTCTTAATACCATATGCGTGAGTGATCTTTAATTACTTTTTCATTTATGTGTGGTTTTTGTAAGGGAGAAATGTTTCCTACGTTTTCTACATTTCTCTACTAACTCTTCAGTCTTATACCTTAACAATCAAGGCAACAATGATTGCTACAACCTACACAGAGCATTGCTGAAAATTCCATGCCCACTACAGGAAGGTTTATAGCCTGTTCACCTTACTCTCAGAGAACAAGAGTATTGCCTGGAAGGGCAGGCCCAGAGGGTCCGGAGCTGTTGTTAAGGGAGACCACACAGTGAGAAAATAGACCACACTCTGGGTCTGGTTATCAATTCTTTTGTACAAAGATTCCACCATACAAACTACAAAGGTAAATTAAGTGTGGGGCATTGCCAGAGAATTTAGTCCTGTTAATAGCACACGTGACATAAAAATAGTATAAAAGAGGAGTTTCCCCACCAGGAATATGTCAGAATTTGGGATATTGCTTTACCACAGCCAACTCTAGGTCTCATAAAAACATGCTATTGTTAGGCATAATGGTCTTGAATTTGTGCTGGGGGGGGAGAGTCATTCACAAAACCACACATTCTTGCAATTTCTTAGAGGAGAGAAATGAATCTCTCTCCAGTCTCAACTGAGATACTAAATTACTGCCTCCGATAAGCCCAGATGCCATTAGAAAGGCTTCCATCCTGGGAGAGGGTCCTCCTCGATCTTTGAAGGTGCCTAATCCTCATTAAAGGCAAACCCTGGGCGTGGGAGGGGCTGCGCTGGCATCAAGGCACCTGGCGACGACTAAAAGCGCTGGCCCCATGTGCGGCTGCCGCTGAGCAGCAGAATGTAATTTAGTCGCACCAGCGGGAGCAGGGGTCAATGATTTTATATTAATGGGGATCACGACAGTTCTAAGCTGTGGCGTGCTTTGAAATAAGTGTTGTACAAGGCGGCAAAGAGAGCTCGGCTGAGGAAATGAGCTGTGTCACTGTCTCCTCATGCCTTGCAGCAAACACTGGGATGTTTTTAGTTGCCATAGACTCTGTGCCATCATAATATTTTATAAACAACAGTTACCTGTTTCATTTTGTGAAACTCAAAACTCCTAAAGTAAGGCCACTAAAGATCCCACAAAAGATGCGCAAATTCCTTTCTAATCCAAATACAGCCCAAGTGTGTGAGAAGATAAAGGAAAGAACTAAAGATAGATGCTCTTATTTGAAAATTAACTTATGAAAATAAGTCCCTGAGTGTTGTCAGCGTTTGTTGTGATACAACTGAAAGATGGTGTATCATTACATACCTTGACATGTTATCAAAGTGTCCATACCTAAAACCAAAGAGATGGAGTTAGGGGGAATGATTTTAAATTATGGCCAATACAGTTTTCAATCTTTGCCTGCAGTTGAAAGCACTAATATTACATCTTATCCAAAATTTCTCTCATCTTTGACATTTAGTTTCACAAATAGTGAGTTTAAACTCCATATTAAATTTTCAGCAGATGTATATTTTTTTCAAATGAGTCATTGGATGTGGAGGACCAGAAATTATTTTTGTCAGCAACTCTAAGCAAAGAAAAAAGGCAAAATAAGAATTCTCCCAAGTCTCTTCAATAGTAAGATGAGGAGTGCATTGCATGTGGGAAACAACAGAGGTGTGACATGGAAAGAGGTTTCGCATTTTCAAAATTTCTTTCTAAGTAAACCGGTCAAAGGTACCAGAGCCAATAGAAGTAAACATATAAGTTGTGCCAAATATGATTGATAAATAGGATCTCTATCATTAAGTAGTTAACAGCTCCTCAAGAGTTAAGAAAAAAATTCAACCAGGAAAATGCAGATGTGTTGACCGGAAAAATAAAACATGTTTTTATTAATTGACCCTGGTAAAACAATTGATTAATTTTCAGTAGTTTTCCCATGCTCAAGAAGAGTTCTAGCTGGGCTTTAGGATTAGTGAGCCACTGCTGGAGAAAAAAAAAACAACATTGAGTAACATATCATCTGAAAAACACTTTGTATAAAGCAAAATCCAAGCTTGGTTAGTCTATTAGAGATGCACTTTCCAAAGATGATCTGTGAAACAATAGTGTCACAGCAGATGTTCAGTGAAAAACCACTCATATGTGCAGACATATATGTTACAATTCTATAGTCAGATATGTTTTTAACTTCTGCATTATAGAAATTTATTTTTGTATCACTAAAGAACATTAGCATATTAAAGACTCTGACAAGTTCTGAAATAATCTCTTTAGTTTCCTTCAGATCTAATTTTATGGCTTTTCTTTCCCCCAAACCTAAATACACAGTGAATATGTATTTTCTTTTCTTTTTGAGTTGGAGTCTCATTCTTTTGCCCAGGCTAGAGTGCAGTGTTATGCTCACGGCTACAACCGCCTACCCTGCTGGGCTCACACGATCCTTCTGAGTAGCTGGAACAATAGGCTTGTACAACCACGCCCGGCTTTTTTTTTTTTTTTTAATTGTAGAGATGAGTTCACTAGGCAGATCTCACACTCCTGGGCTCAGGCAATCCTTTTGCTGTTGCCTCCCAAAGTTCTGGGATTACGGGCACGAGTCATCACACCTGACTGTGAATATGTATTTTCATCAAGTGGAACTAGATGCAATCTCTGCCCCAAGTTTATTCTCTTGCACTAGAAACTGGTTAATAGAAGATTTGGGTTGTTCATTACAATTTAATTAAACTTTCAGTCTTTCAGAAAGTATGCAATAAAGTACATGATATTTATAAATTAATATACCAAAACCTTGGGGTGACACTATTAGCCCAAGGAATAAAAAGACAAAGGATAGTAGATATGTTTTTGTCTACAAATGTGTGGAAGTCACTAAAGTTCAAATTTTGACATGGAGACTTGACAAATTCATCATGCTTTTAAACAACTTGGAATATGAAACGACTTGGATATTTTAAGACTGGAGAGCAAGTATTCATTCGATAAAATTTTTATAGATGTTCAAAGTATAAAGCAAGATGAGTGATCATGTTGATAAAGTTTTGAAGGGAGAAGCAGAGCAGGAACCAGTATCAGATGAAAGAACTCTCTCAAGCACAAAAGTGGTAACAAAAAACTCAGTTATCAAGATACATAATATTTTAATCAATATATTTAAATATTAAAATTTATGCAAATAAATCCATGATGACCAAAATTTCAAATAAAGACAGGATTAATGTTACTTATGTTTCCTTTTGCCTCAGGCTCCAACATGGCTTAGCACAGTACTGGGATAAGAAAATACCAGGAGACAAACTGCAGGAAGAAAGAAACACTTAATTGGGTGCACAGATTAGTTCTGATTCTTTCTGTTAATAAATAGCCATACAACTTTAGGAAAAAACTAAAAATATACCATGTCTCTGTTTACTCATTTACAGAGTGAACAGTAATTCTCAAACTGTTCTGAAGAGTATCCATTCACTGAAATGTTTATAGATGTTCAAAGAAAGATGGGTGGTCATTTTGAGATCAAATATTCTTTGGAAAAGTTGTGCTGAATTTGATCAGTTTTTTATTTTCATTTCATGCCCAGATTTTTAACATGCTAATATGTTTCATTTTTGTCTTATAAGAAAATAAAGCATGTAGCAACTAGACCATTTATTAATATCTTATGCACAGTATGCAAAATGCTGAAAAAAAAGCATGTTTCCTTTTTCCTGTAAAACTTCAAAATTCTAAAAAGACTTGATAAAGGTAATGTGCACAGAATAAAATAAAAATGTAGTACAAACTAACATTTCATAAAAAATAACTTAATGCTTACAAAAATATATACGTCAGCAGATTATTTATTGCATAGCAAATTGATTTCACATTCACGTTTCCTAAAAACAGGGTCTACATGTTGGCTTCAACAGTTCAAAAAAAAAAAAAAGGAAAATTAGGGCTTAAGTTCTGATATTGAAACCTTGTAAAAGACATGTGAAGGACAGAAATGAACAAAGTAGAAAATGAATCACTCTAAGTAGACGAGACTAGATGGAAGAGTTATTTAACATGAACAAATATTTCTAAAGATACTTCAGAATATGAGATTTCATAAACAATATTATGAAAGTTGATTAAGCATAAAATATACATAACATATATCAGTATGTTATGATATGTGTTTATATATGAACATGCATATTTATATATGAACAAATGGGTATTGAAACCTGAAAGGGATATTTTTAGATGATGTAAAATGAACTCATTCTCAGAAGTGATAAAATGAAGTCACTCTCAAGAACATCACTGGATTCAAAATGCTTTTAAAAATTATGAAAAAAAACTATGGTCGTTTAATAAATACATCCAGCACTTTTAATTGGTAGAGCTTAATACTCAGTGTACAATAATTGTACAAAGTGAATCTGTGTCCAAAACAAACTACTAAATTGGAATTTTCTTAAATCTAATCATCTTTTTAAATTTTCTCTTTAAACTTTGTGAACATAGTCTTTTTTAATTTTCTCTTTAAATTTTGTGAAAATTTCAATTGTTTTTCTCTATAACCTCATGTCAATTTTATGTCTCAATCTGTAACTGTTATGATCACAGCAAAATTGAAGAAATTATCTGTATACCTACTACACTCACACTTGCATGGCCTCTCCCATTATCGATATCCCTACCGGGGAGATACATTTGTTATAACTGAGCATACACTGATACATCATCGTCACCAAAGCCCATATTTTACATTAGGTTTCACTCTTGGAGGTGTACAATGGATGGGTTTGGACAAATGTATAATGACATGTATTCACCATTCTGGTATCACAGTACAGTTTCACCACCCTAAAAATCCTCTGTGCTGTGCTTATTTAGTCTTCTGTCTCCCAACTACTAGCAACCACTGACCTTTTTATTATCTTCATAGTTTTGCCTTTTCCAGAATGTCATATAGTTGGAATCATATAGTATGTCACCTTTTCCAATTGGTTTCTTTCACTTAGTGATATGCATTTAAATTTCCTTCATGACTTTTTATGGCTTTATAGCTAATTTATTTTTAGTGTTCAAAAAGATTCCATAATATATTTATGCATTTACCTGATGAAGGCCGTCTTGGATGCTTTCAAGTCTGGGTAATAATGAATAGAGTTGCAGGTCTTTGTGTGAACACTAGTTTTCAGCTCCTTTGTATAAATACCAAACATGCTTGCTTGCACATTTTTAATTCACTCTACCAGATGACAAAACAACCAACCTGGTTAAATACAACTCTACCAGTTGTGGAATGTGCAGCTGCTCTGAATGAAGCTGAATAAATACACATGCACATGCACATACACACACACGTGCGCGTGCACGCACACAGTGCTTTCTGAACTCACTTTACACTTATGATCACAAGCCTCAATCATGTTCTTGGTGGTTAATTGTTCTATGTTTCCAATTCACTCTCTCAATCGTCTAGAATTATGTCTAATTCATACCTTCTCCTGTCCAATTCTCCAGGATCTCCTCTCCATGCTCACTCTCATCCATGTCCTTACTTTCTATTTCACTGAGAAAATATAAGCCAATAGAGGAGAATTGGCATAAGCTTATCCCATTTTTCACAACTCTAGCGACTGACTTTTATAACTTTACATTTTGCCTTTCTTCTTTTACTGTGGATTAATTGTCTCTACTCATACATAAGGCCAAATCTTTCATTTGTCTGCTGGATGACATCATATATGACCACATCACATAGTATTACTATGCAATAGTACTGTGTAGTAGTGTTACTCAAGTGATTTTTCCTTTTTCTTTTACTACTTGTCATCTCTATACATTTTCTCTTTCAGCTTTGGCATAATTTCTCCCCTTCCTTTTACATCAAAACCCCTGGAAGATAGGAGTACTCACTATCTCCTCCCATTTCTATGTGATCCCACTCCAGTGAGGTTTTGCCACTATCCATACACCAAATCTAAGTCACCAGTGAACTCTATTTTGAGAAATATAATAGTCAACTCATTTTATTCATTATATCTGTGCTATCAGTAATAATTGATAGTTTTCATATTTATTGCCACGTTAAATCAAACAACCATTAACGCATGCCTAGATTATTACTAAAGTTTCTCAACTATTCTCCAGAGGAATTTTATGAAGATGTAAAATGTGCCAATGTACCTTTAGCTCAGAATTCTCTATCCTACTCAGGATAAAAGCCAGAGACTTCATAATGTAGAAAGTCCCAACCAATCTGGCCCTCTGTTCTCTCACTAACTTTATCACCTATCCCGTTCTTTCCCATGACCCAGCTCATTCTATAACCATATTGGCCTCTCTGCTGCTCCTCAAACAAACCAAGCATAGTCCCAACTTGCAGCCTTTGAACTTGCTCTTTCTTCTGCCTCTAATAATCTCAACTGTAATATTTTTAGGACTAGATTTCCCCTTTCTTTCAGATCTTTACTAGCCTGCCACCTTCTCAGTGAGTTCTTCCCTAGGTACTCTGGCTAAAATTGTACATAAACACACACACACACACATACACACACACATTCCATACTTCTTACATTACCACAATGGCTAGTCTCTACTACTATTCTGATACATTATAATAAATTTATTTTATAAATGTGTTTATAAATGTTATTTATTTTAAAATATGTTTTACTTATTTATTCTTTATATATGTTACTCTCTATACATTTTTCTTATTTAGAATGTGAGCTTAATGAAAAACTTCTTTGGTTCCCTTTACTGCTGCATTCCCAGGACCTAAAACAGGGCTAAAATATAATTGGTGCCCAACATGTATTTGTTGAATAAATTAATGAATAGATTCTGACTTCATTTCACTTGAAAGCATTCATCTAATTATAATAAGAAAATAACTCATCCAAAGGTAATAATACTATTCTATTAAGCATGATTAGAAACAGTGTAAGAGATCCCTTTTTCTCTTTTCCTACTCTGAAATTGCCTCTCAAGTTTTTGGTCAACTTGATCTTTTTCTATACAAAGTTTCCATTTTCATGTCATCAAACATGCCTATTCTTTTCTTACAGCTGGATTCCCATTGTTGCTTAAAAATTCCTCTCATGGGCAGCAAGAGAAAAAGGCCAGATCACCCACCATGGAAGAAAAAAAAAAAAAAAAAATTCCTCTCATGGACCCCAGGCTGTATATGTAATCTCTAAAATATTTGTTCACATCCCTTAAAACAATATAAAATGTATTTTTGTACATGTTTTATAATACTACAATTTATTAATTACTCCAATTTGCACTCCTATTTACTTAAATAGGATATCTAATTTATCTATTCACATATAGCTAGAAACAAATGCATTAGCCTAGGCCTACACAGGGTCAGGATCATCAATATATCACTAGGCAATAGGAATTTTTCAGCTCCATTATAATCTTATGGGACCACCATCATGTATGCAGTCTGTTGGGCTCAGTTCATATTTCTGTGTCATATTTTAATACTTATCTCAAACTTTTTCATTAATATTATAGCTGTTATGGTGATGAGTGGTCAGTGGTCTTTGATGTTACTATTGTCATTGTTTGGGTGCCACCAGCTGCACCCATATAGGACAGCAAACTTAATCAGTAAATGTGTGTTTTCTGATCGTTCCACTGACCAGCTGTCCCCCCATGTCTTTCTCTCTCATTGGGTGTCCCTATTCCCTGAGATATAACAATATTGAAATGAGGCCAATTAATACCCTATGGTTATTCATTGTTCTAAGTGTTGAAGTAAAAGGAAGAGTCATACATCTCTCACTGTAAATTAAAGGCCATAAATGGTTAAACTTAGTGAAAAAGGCATGTCAAAAGTCAAAATAGGTTGAAAGTTAGGCCAGTTGCACTAAACAGTTAGCCAAACTGTAAATGCAGAGGAAAAAGTACTTGAAGGAAAGTTCAAGTGTTACTACAGCGAACACAAGAATGATAAGAAAGTGAAACAGCATTATTGCTGAGAAAGTTTTAGTGATCTGGATAGAAGATCAAACCAGCCACAACATCCTCTTAAGACAATTACTAATCCAGAGCAAGACCCTAACTCTCTTCAATTCTAGGAAGGCTGTGAGAGCTGAAGAATCTGCAGCAGAAAAATCTGAAGCTAGCAGAGGTTGGTTCATGAGATTTAAAAAAGACTATTTCTATAACATAAAATCACAAAGTGACGCAGCAAGTGCTGATGGAGAACCTGCAGCAACTTATCCAGAAGATCTCGCTGAGATCATTCATGAAGGTGGCTACACTAAACAGATTTTCAATGTAAATAAAACACCCTCCTATTGAAAGATGCCATCCAGGTCTTTCATCACTGGAGAGGAGAAGTAAATGCCTAGCTTCAAAGGACAGGCCGAATCTTTCATTAGGGGCTAATGCAGCTGGTGATGGGAAATTGAAACCAATGCTTATTTCCAAAAATCCTAAGGCTTAAGAATTATGCTAAATCTACTCTGCCTGTGCTCTCTAAATGAAACAACAAAACCTGCATGACAGCACATCTGTTGATAGTAAGGTTTACAGGATATTTTAAACCTACAGTTGAGAACTGCTGCTCAGAAAATAAGATCCCTTTCAAAATGTTACTGTTCACTGACAATGCATCTAGTTACACAAGGGCTCTGAGAAAGATGTACAAGAAGATTCATGCTGTTTTCATGGATGCTCACACAGCATTCATTCTGTAGCCTGTGGATAAAGGGGTAATTTCTACATTCAAGACTTATTATTTAAGCAACACATTTTGTAAGGCTATAACTGCCATAAATAGTGAGTCCACTGATACAACTGGGCAAAGTAAATAAAAAACCTTCTGGAAAGGCCATTGAGAACATTCGTGATTCATGGAAGAAGGTCAAAATACCAACATTAATAGAAGTTTGAAAGACACTGATTCCAACTTTCATGGGTGACTTTGAGGGGTTGAAGACTTCAGTGAAGGAAATCACTGCAGACGTGGTAGAAATAGTAACAAATTAGAATTATAAGTGGAACTTGAAGATATGACTGGATTGCTGCCAATTTCTTGATAAAACTTTAACAGATGAGGAGTTGTTCTTATGCATGAGCAAAGAAAGTGGTTTTTTGAGATGGAATTTATTCCTTGTGGCGATTCTGTGAACATTGGTGAAATGACAACAAAGGATTTAGAATATTACATAAACTTAGTTGAAAACGCAGTGATAGAGCTTGAGAAGATTGACTCTAATTTTGAAGGAATTTCTACTGTAAGTAAAATGTTATGAGTCTTTCATGCTACAGAGAACCCTTCAATGAAAGGAACAGACAATTGATGTGGCAAATTTTGCTGTCTTATTTTCAGTTGTCACAGTCACCTCAACCTTCAGAAACCATCACCTTGATCAGCCAGCAGTCCTTAATATTGAGGCAAGACTTTCCACTAGCCAAAATAATATAACTCACTGAAGGTTCAGATAATTGTTAGTATTTGCTAGCAATAAAATATATTTTAACTGGAGCACATACTGTTTTTAGACATAATACTATTGCATACTTAAAATACTAAACTATAGTAAAAACATAACTTTTGCATGTACTGGAAAATCAAGACATTTGTGTAACTTGCTTTATTGTTATAGTTACTTTGTTGCAGTGGTCCAGCACCAAACCTGCAAAACTTACTGATTTTTGTTTTTAATGATTCTCATGAGGTATTTCCCCTCAATATCATATCTGTTAAACAATCGGCTTTGATTTTATCTTTTACTATTTTTTACTTTATACTTTATTAATTTTAAATTTCAACTTTTGTCTTATATGTCCTCTTTCTACTTTATTTTGCACTGTTTTGTTATTGTTTTTTCTAATTTCATATAATATTTTTTATATTTTGACTTATCGTTTTATTAAAACATTCATAATGCATTCTTCTTTAAATGAAACTTTTCTTGTGTCCTTGCAATTGCATCATAAGGTGTTTGGATTGGTTTGGCTTTGCTTTATACAGATGCAATTTCCCAATTTTTATAAAATCTGATGCAATAATTATCTAATTTCCAGATTTCACCAAAATACTTCAGTTTTTATTTTTATTATGTTTTATTTGGTAATAATGAAAAATGTGACCTATAAATCCTCTTGTTTTAAAATTCTTAAGGTTTCTTTTGTGACCCATTTTGGACAGATTTTTACACATTCTCTAGAATATACAAAATAAGTATCTTCCCTTTCCAAGAGATAAAAATGTCTACATGTAAATAATTATTTCACATTATGGATTTCATTATTCAACTTATTTAATTTCTACATGTAGATAATTATTCCACATTATTGATTTCATTATTCAACTTATTTAATTTAGGACTATTTTTCCCTGTGTCTCTCTAAACTTGAAAGTGAGTAATTGAAATATTCCTTTCCTAAAAGATTCAACTATTTTACAGCCTGGTGGGTACAAGTTTATTGCATATCTTCTTCTTTTTTTAAATTTAAATATGTTGGTACAAGTCAGGTTTAGATATACAAGTGGTTGTTGTGTAGGTAAAGTTTGGACCTCATTTTAGACCCCACTTCACCTGGTTTGAGATCACGTACCCTTATTGCTGAGGTGTGCCCCCCTTCCCTCCCCTGGCAGTTTTCCACTACTACCTATCCCTTTTTTATTGTTAATACTATAATAATTGTTCAGGGTCTGCTTATGAGTTAGAAAATGTGGTACTCAGTTCTTTGTTTCTTTGATAGATCACTCCATATTATAGACTCTTAAGTTCATCCAAGTTACTGTGAAGTTCAGAATTTTGTCCTTATTTATAGTTGCACAATATTCCATCATATGTATGTACCATATTTATTTTATCCACTCCTCTTTAAATGGGCAGGACAGTTGGCTCCATGTTTTTGATATTGTGAATAATGTAGCAATGAACATGTGTGTTCAGGTATCTTTTTCTTTTTTTCTTTATTTATTTTTATTTTACATATGTGGGCTATAATTCAGGATTAGGTATACAAGTGGTCATCATACAGGTAAAGTTTGGGCCTCCCTTTATTCTCCATTTTGCCTGGTTTGAGATCAAGCACCCTTAATGATGTGTTCCCACCACATATACTCCTGCAGTATCCTGCTACTGCCACATAGATGGGGTCCCACTTGTCTATCTTATCTCTTATGACTTGAGCATCTGGGGTTTGGATCAGGAATTGTTTGCCAGCTTTAATTTCCATAAGGGAGTCTCCTGCATTTTCTAAGGTTCTTAAACTTTGAGGTTTTACATTAAGGTCTTGATCCATTTAGAGCTGATTTTTGTGTATGGTGATAGGTAGAGGTCTTGTTTTAATCTTCAGTCAGTTTTCCCAGCACCATTTACTGTAAGTTCACCTCTCCCCAATGGTTGTTAGTGGAGGCTTTGTTGAAGATGAGTTGGTTGAGAGAAGGGTTTTGCTTCCCGAATCTCTGTCTTGTTCCGTTGGTCTATATGCCTGTTCTTGTACCAATACCAGACTGTTTTGATTATTGTAGCCTTATTATGAAGTTTAAAGTCTGGAAGTGTGATACTTCCAGCTTTGATTCTTTTGTTGAGGATTGCTTTGGGTATCCATGGTCATTTATGTTTCTGTATGAATTTCTGTATTGTCATTTCCAGGTCTGAGAAGAATGATGCTGGTAATTTAATCAGTATTGGGTTAAATCTGTAGATTGCCTTAGGTAGGATGGACATCTTTAAAATGCTGATTCTTCCAATCAATGAGCATGGAATATTTTTCCAGTTGTTTGTGTCATCTTTGATTTATTTGAGCAGTGATTTGTAGTTTTCATTGTATAGGTCTTTACTTCTCTGGTTAGGAAGATGCCAAGGTATTTCTTTTTTTATGTGTCTGGCTATTGTGAATGGGATTGTGCTTTTTTATTTGGGTTTCTATTTGTCTATTGTTGGTGTATAGGCATGTGACTGCCTTGTGCACATTTATTTTATAACCAGAGACTTTGCCAAAGTTGTTTATCAGTGCAAGGAGATTTTTAATAGATTCTCTTGGGATTTCAAGATATAGGATCATATCCTCTGCAAAGAGGGATAACTTAACTTCCACTTTTACTATTTGGATACCCCTTATTTCCTTCTCTTGTCTGATGGCACTAGCTAGGATTTCTAACACCTATGTTGAACGGGAGAGTTGAGCGTAGACAACAGTGTCTTGTTCCACTTTGGGGGGGAAATGGTTCCAATTTCTGTCTGTTTAGCAGTATGCTGACTGCGGGTTTATCATAGATACCTCTTACTATTTTGAGGTATGCTCCACCTATGCCTAGGTGTTCAGAGATTTTTATAAAGAAGAGATGCTGGATTTTATCAAAAGCTTTTTCTGCATCAAATGATAGAATCATGTGGTCCTTGTTTTTAGATCTGTTTATGTATTTAATTATGTTTATGGTCTTGCAGAGGTTGACCCAGCCCTGCAGCCTATGGATGAGCCTACTTGGTCATGAAGTTCTAGAAATGACCATGGAGCTCTTTTTCTGTTTTTGTTTACATTTTTGTATTTGCTTCATTTTGTTAATTTGTTGTTTTAGACTTTCTGTTTGCATATGGTTATTTTTTAGGGTGAGTACATCAACAAGGGTGTTATTTTGTTTGTATGATTGCATGTTTTGTCTTTTCTGTTTTTATTTGTTTCTTTGTCTGTTCTTTGTCTGCCGGTCTGTTTCTCCTTTTCTTCTTCCTTCTTCCTTTTTCCATTCTTTCCCCTTTTCTTATCTCATTTTTCTCTTAGGGGGCAAACAAACACCACATAGATGGGTGCCAATGGGTGATTGATGGGTGCCAAATAAGTTGCACACAGATCAGGGGCAGACAAGAGCAGAGTTTTCCTTGGAAATTTTATTTTATTTTATTTTATTTAGAACGCAGGATTCACTGAGAGGACAGAAAAGCTCCCATAGTAGGAGGAGACCCAAAGGGGTTGTCCTCCATGGAAATTTTAAACAAGTGGGGTAAAGTTCCCGAAATTTTAAACAAGTGGGGTAAAGGTCTTCAAAGAATTGTAATAAGAGATGAAGCATGGCTTTATCAGTACAATCCTGAAGACAAAGCACAATCAAAGCAATGGCTATAAAGAGTTGGATTATGGTCTAGTCAAAGCAAAAATGAACTGCTCCACAGAAAAGGACATGACAAGTTTCTTGGAATGCTCAACACATTTTTTCTGGGTGACTATCAAGAGAGTCAAAAAACAGACTTGCTTATTATGAGGGTCTTTTGAGAAAATTAGCAACAGCTGTAGCAGAAAAATACTCAGGAAATCTGGTCCAGAGAGTCCTTTACCACTGTGACAATGCTTCTACTTATTTCTCTTATCAAAGGCAATTTTGTGGGAGTTTTCATGGGAAACCATTAGGCATCTACAATACAGTTCTCATTTTGCTTCTGACTTCTTTTTTTTCCTAATCGTAAAATTTCTTTAAAAGAGACAAATTTTTCTTCAGTTAATAATTTACAAGAGACTTCATTGACATGGCTAAACTTCCAGGACCCTCAGTTCTGGATCTAAATGGCTGCTGTACACACCACACCTACTACTTAATGGAGAGTAAGAAACGAAGCTTATATTTTTAATTTGTATCCTTTTATTCCATTTTTTCATGAACTTCTTGAGGTCCTCTTGTAATTTCATTTCCTTTCTCGCCTCACCATTTTACCCCCTCCTTCTTGAAGAGGAGACATGTGGAACAATTTTACTTCCTTACTCCGTTCCTACCCATTCTCACTTCAAACCTCAATCTCTATACCTTATTGAGATAGTTACATATTTTAAATGTGGTATGGTTATCAAAATTGATTTTGTGGAATATTTCTTCTGTTTTAAGAGTCCTAATGTAGCATTTATTAATGTATCCTATATTCTCAGATAGCTAATTTGTCCATTTGGGAGTAATAGTGTATTATAAGATTTATTGATTCCAGCTGTTTCTTGCCTCCTTTGTCATTCCCTACCTTGCACTCTCTCTTATTCTCTTATGTTGATCTTATTAGAACTCTTAAGTACCTCCCATCAAAGCTATATATACATATAAATATGTATATATATGATCTCTCGCTATATATATTTTATTAGTGATGTTCATATATACACACACACACCCTTGGATATATTACATATCTTTAAGTACCTTTCTCTCACTCTTACATGTGGATAATATAATTTTAGGATAGTATATAAGTTTTACTAAAATATGCATATTTTTAAAAGTTAGGAATCAAGAACTGAGCACATTTGAATCAGAAGTATAGGCTTGCAATATGGTGCTAGTTTCTCAATCACCATATTGCTTCAATCTCTCTCTGAATACATTTAATGATCAGTTATAAAACGTATACAAAATAGGATTTAAAAGTCAAAAAATAAAATACAAAAAAAAACCCTAAACATAAAATCACCTAATGAATAACTCAGTGAAATCTTGTTGTGCTCTTTATAATATTACCAGAACAAAGAGACAGGGTTTTCTTGGATGTTAGCAGTAATATTTTAAAGTAAATCTATTATTTATTAAATATAAAAGTTACTTAAATTTAAATGGTTAATGCAACTTTAATCAAAATCTGAAACATAAATTTGTATCTCATTTTAAAATTTTTATTATTATTATTATTATTTTTATAGAGATGAATTTTGCTCTGTAGCCAAGGTTGGAGTGCAGTGCTCAATGCAGCCTCAAACTCCTGTGCTCAAGTGATTCTCCCACCTTAGCCTCTGAGTAGCTTGGACTATAGGTATATGCCACCACATCAACTTTATTTATTTATTTTTTAAGAGATGCAGTCTCACTCTGTTACCAAGGCTGGTCTTTTTTTTTTTTTTTTGAGTTGGAGTCTCCAGTCTGTCGCCCAGACTGGAGGGCAGTAGCC
>NW_007247802.1:23924-139042 GCF_000164805.1 Carlito syrichta | reverse complement strand
GATTTTTTGGATTTATTGTAGAGATGAGGTCTCGCTGCCCAGGCGGGTCTCGAACCTGCGGGCTCAGGCAATCCACTCACCTCAGCCTCCCAAAGCGTGGGATTACAGGCTGACCAAGGCTGGTCTTAAACTCCTGTCTTCAAGTGATCCTCCCACTTCAGCCTTCCCTGTGACATGAGCCACTAAACCTGACCCTATTTATTTCAATAGATTTATTTTCCTATGTTTTCAAAGCAATATGACAAAATGAGTCTAAATTTTTTCTGCAAAAGCCAATAGTAAGGTTAGCTGTATTAGGACTCATACTTCACATCATAATTCAAAATGATTCCATAAGAATTAAAATGTTAAATGATAAGATGAAAGAAAATTTGGTTTTTTCCCATTTTTTATTTTAGATTCAGGGGTACATGTGCATGTTTGTTACAGGGACATATTGTGTAGTGGTGGGAATTGGGTCTCAAGTGGTCCATTCCCACAGAGAGTGAACATTGTACCCAATAGGTAATTTCTGAACTCTATTACCCCTGCCACCTACCCTCTTATTGGTGTTCCCAATATCTGTTATTTACATCTTTGTGGCCACATAGCAGCCACATATTAGTATGAACATGTGGTGTTTGGTTTTCTGTTTCTGAGTCAGTTCATTCAGGTTGATAATCTCCAGTTTCATCCATACTGATGTAAAGAACATGATTTCATCCTGTATGATTGTGTAGCATTCCATAGAGTATATACCACATTTTCTTTATCCAGTCAATTGTTGGTGGGAACTTAGGTTGGTTCCATGATTTTGTTATTGTGAAGAGTACTGCAATGAACATACAAGTACAGTTATCTTTTTTATATTAATTTCTTCTCCTTTGGTTAGATTTTTAGTAGTGAGATTGCTGGATCAAATGGTAATTCAATTTTTACCTCTTTGAGAAATCTCCCTATTGTTGTCCATAGAGGTTAAACTAGTTTACAGTCCCACCAACAGTGGGAATTCATTCATGTGTTCATCTATAAGTTTTTTCCATCAGTGTTTTATAGCTCTCTTGGAGAGATCTTTCACCTCCTTAGCTAAGTGTAGTCCTAGATATTTCATTAATTTTGTGGCTAGTGTGAATGGTATTATGTTCTTGATTGGGTTATTGGCTTGAGCATTGTTGGTGTATAGGAATGCTACAGATTTTTGTACATTTATTTTGTATCCTGAGACTTTACTGAAATTGTTTATCAGTTTAGAAACTTCTTGGAGGAATCTTGAGCATTACCTTTGCTCTGCAACTGTGTCAACATCTATTCTTAGACTTTCTAACATTAGCCATTTTGACTGGCTTGAGATGATATTTTATTGTGGTATTAATTTACATTTATCTCATGATAAGGGATGTTGAACTTTTTTTATGTTTGTTGGCCACTTGTGTGTCTTCTTTAGAGAAGTGTCTATTCATGTAATATGCCCTCTTTTTGATGGGCTTGCTTTCTTCATGTTGAGCTATTTAAGTTCCTCATAGATTCTATACATTAGCTCTTTATCCAATGCATAATCTGCAAATATTTTCTCCCATTCAGCAGGTTTTCTGTTCACTCTGTTGAGTGTTTCTTTGGCTGTGCAGAAACTGTTGAGTTTAATTAAGTTCCATTTGTCTATTTTTATTTTTGCTTTTATGGTCTTTATCATAATTCTTTGCTAAAGTCAATGCCCAGAGAGTGTTTTCCTTCTATGATTTTTATAGTTTTAAGTCTTACATTAAGGTCTCTAATTCATCTTGAGTTCATTTTGTATGTGGTGAAAGACGGGGGTCCAATTTCATTTTTCTGCATATGGTTAGCCAATTTTCCTGGCACAATTTATTGAGTAGAGTATCTTTTTGCCATTGTTGATTTTTGTCAGCTTTGTTGAAGATCAGTGGGTTGTAGGTATGTAGTTTTCTTTCTGGTTCACTATTTTGCTTCATTGATCTGTCTTGTCTCATATCAGTACCATGCTGTTTTAGTCACTATAGATACAGAGTATAATTTGAAGTCAGTCAGTGTGGTGCCCTCATACTTGCTCTTTGCCTAGAGTTGCTTTGGCTATTTTGGTGCTTTTTTAGTTCCACATAAATTTTAAGATTTTTTTTCTAGTTTTGAGAAGCTAAAGTTGCATTTTTTATTGGGATTGCATTGCATCTGTAGATTGTATTGGGAAGATTGTTTTGTTCATTTTAATAATATTGATTCTTCCAATCCATGAACATGAGATAATCTTCCATGTGTTCATCTATAAGTTTTTTTCATCAGTGTATTGTAGCTCTCTTGTAGAGATCTTTCACCTCCTTAGTTAAGTATAGTCTTAGGTATTTTATGATTTTTGTGACTAGTGTGAATGGTATTGTATTCTTGATTTGAGCATTGTTGGTATATATGAATGTTACAGATTTTTGTACATTTATTTTGTATCCTGAGACTTCACTGAAGTTGTTTATTGAGTTTAGAAGCTTCTTGGAGGAGTCTTTAGGGTTTTCTGGGTATATTATTGTATCATCTGTGAACAGGGATGTTTGACTTCCTCCTTGCCAATTTGAATTGGATGCTTTTTATTTTTGTCTCTTGGCAGATTTCTCTTGCTAGGACTTCCTGTACAATGTCACATAAGAGTGGTGAGAGTGAACATCCCTGTCTTGCTTGTGTTCTGAGGGGGAATATTTTCAACTTTTCCTGATTAAGTATGGTGCTGACTGTTGATTTGTCACATATGGCTCCTATCATTTTGAGATTTGTTCCTATGATGCCAAGTTTGTTGAGGGTTTTTATCATGAAGAGATGAGGATTTGTTGAATGACTTTTCTGCATCTATTGAGACAATAATATGGTTTTTACTTTTGTTTCTGCTTATGTGGTGAATCATATTTATTGATTTGTGGATACTCAGCAATCCTTGCATCTCTAGAATAAAATACACTTGGTTGTGATAAGTAATTTTTAATATGCTGTTGAATTTAGTTTGCTAGTATTTTGTTAAAGATTTATACATCTATATTCATTAGGGGAACAGGCCTATAGTTTTCATTTTTTGTTATGTCCTTGCCTGATTTTGCTATCACTGTGCTTTTGGTCTCATAGGATGAGTTAGAAAAGCGTCCCTTCTTCCAGATTTTGTGGAATAATTTTCATAGGATTTGTACCAGTTCCTCTGTGTATGTCTGTTAAAATTCAGCTTTGACTCTGTCTGGCCCCGAGTTTTTTGTTTGCTTGTTTGTTTTTTGGCTGTGAGATTTTTTAGTTTATGATTCAATTTTATTGCTTATTATTGGTCTATTCAGGGTATCTATTCCTTCCTGGTTTAGTCTTGAGAGGTTATGTTTCCAGGAATTTATCCATTCCCTCCAGGATTTTTCAGTGTGTTGCCATAGAGAGGTACATAGTTGTCTCTAATAGTCATTTTTATTTCTGTGGTATCAGTTGTTATGACACCTTTGTCATTTCTAACTGAATTTATTTGAGTCTCTCTCTCTCTCCCCCCCATCTCCTCTCTCTCTCTCTCTCTCTCCAATTAGCTAGCTAGTGTTCTGTAGATTTTGTTTAACCTTTCAAAGAAGTTACTTTTTGATTCATTGACCCTTTGTATTATTTTTTGAGCCTGAATCCCATTAAGTTCTCCTCTAATCTTTGTTATTTCTTTTCTTCTGCTAGATTTAGGTCTACCTTGTTCTTGTTTTACTAGTTCCTTAAGTGCAAGGTTAAGCTATTGACTTCTGATCTTTTTTATGTAGGTATTTAATGCTATGAACTTTCCTCTAATAACTGCTTTTGCTGTTTCCCAGAAGTTTGGTATCTTGTATCACTATTTTCACTTGTTTAAATAATTTTTTTTTATTTTTGCCTTAATTTTATTATTTATTTACTCAAGGATCATGATCGAGAGTAGGTTTAGTTTCCATGTAGTGGTATAGTTTTGAGAGCTCCACTTAGTGTTGATTTCAAATATTATTCTACTGTGGTTCAAAAACATGCTTGATATAATTTTGATATTTTTAAATTTAATGAAGCTTGTTTATGACCATGTATATGGTCTGTTTTAGATAATGTTCTGTGCAGAGATGAGAAGAATGTATATTCTGCAGTTGTTGGGTAGAAAGTTCTGTAGATGTTTCTTAGGTCCATTTGGTTTATAGTCATTTAAGTCTAGTTTTTCTTTGTTAATTATCTACTTCAGTGATCTGTCTAATGATGTCAGTGTGGTATCGAAGGTGCCCATTATTATGGTATTCCTTTCTATATGTTTTCTAAGATCAAGTAGTGTTTGCTTCAAGAATCTGGGGTGCATTTTATTGCCAAATTGCACCATTTATCATTGTATAACACCCTTCTTTGTCCTTTTTTTTTTTTTACTGTTTTTGGTTTAAAGTCTGAGCTATTTGATACTGCTACCCAGATTTGCTACCAAGGATTGCTAATTCTGCTAGTTTTTGTGTTCTATTACCCTGATGTGTCTTTTTCCATCCATTGACTTTGAGTTTGTGACTGTCTTTGGCCAGCAGGTGAGTCTCTTGTAGGCAGCATATGATTGGGGCTTGTTTTTTGTTTGTTATTTTTTAATCCAGTTTGCTACTCTGAGTATTTTAAGTAGGTCATTTAGACCATTTACACTCAGGGTTAATGTTGATATGTGAGGTTTTGTTCCTGCCATAGTGCTATAGCCTAGCTGACTTGAAGATCTGAATGTGTACTTGTTTCATAGACTCATGAGGTTTGTATTTATGTGATATATGTGATATTTTTGTGATAGAAGTTATTTCATTTCCACGTTTAGTACTTCTTTTCAGCATCTCTTATAGAGCTGGTTTAATGGAAACAAATCCTCTTAGTTTTTGTTTGTTGGTGAATAACAATTTCTCCTTCATTTATGAAACTTAGTTTGACTAGATTAAAGATTCTTGTCTGGCTTTTTTTTTTTTTTTTCTTTAAGGTGGTTGAAAATAAACCCCATTCTCTTCTGGCTTGCAGGATTTGTGCTGGTAAGTCTGCCATTAGTCTAATGTCCTTGTCTTTATAAGCGATTTGGTGCTTCTCTCTTGTTGCTCTTAGGATATTTTCTTTCACATTGACATTGGAGAATCTGACAAAAAGTAGGTCATTTAGACCATTGGTGAAGTTCTTTTCATGGTGTATCTTTCAGGAGTTCTTTGAACTTGTATCTGCATATCTAGTTCTCTCTCAAAATCAGGGAATTTTTCTTAAATTATTTCCTTGAATATATTTTTGATACTTTTTACTTTAACTTCTTCTCCCACTGGAATGCCTATGATTTCATAGGTTTGGTCACTTTGTATAGTCCTAAAATTCTCATAAGTTTTGTTTATTATTCTTAATTCTTTTCTCTTTATTTCTATCTCACTCGGTTAGTTAGAAAAACTAACCTTCTATCTCTGAGATTCTTTCTTCAACTTTTAAGGCTGCTGCTAGAGTTTTGTTCTCTGTTTGGTATCCATTGTGTTTTAAAGTTCTATTTGTATTAATGTTGTCAATCTCTCCTTTCACTTTTTGAATTGTTCTTCTAATTTATTTGTGTTGATATCAGTTTTATCTTCCATCTTGTTGAGTTTCTTTTTTTTTATGATGAATATTATCCAACTTTCTTTTTTTTTTAATTTTTACTTAAAATTATGGGGTACAATTCAGGGCTAGGTATACAAATACCATGAAGGTACCCTTATTGATGAGGTGTGTCCCCCCTCCCCAGGCAGATATCGACTACTGTCAATCCCACCTCCCCATTCCCCCTCCCCGCCCCTGTAGTTTCCTGCCACTTTCAATCCTTTTCTTATAGTAATATAGTAGTTATTCAAGGTCCACTTATGAGTGAGAACATGTGATACTCAGCTCTTTGTTTCTATGAGAGATCACTCAAAATTATAAACTCTAATTCCATCCAGGTTGCTGCAAAGTTCATGATTTTGAGCTTCTTTATAGTCAATATTCTGAATTTGTTTTCTGACATTTAAGGGATTTCATTTTGTTTAGGTTCAATTGTTGAAGAATTTGTGTGCCCCCTTTGAAGGAGTAACACTCTGTGTTTTTGTACTTTCAGAGTTGTTTCTCTAGTTCTTTCTCATCTGGATGAACTACGGCAGCTAATATGTATAAGTTCCTTTGATATAGATAGCCTTTGAATGTAGGTTTTCCCAAGTGTTGGTTGTAATAGCCATGTAATGGGGGTGTGGACTGGCTTGCTGCTTCCTCTGTGACTGGGGTAGAGGAGTTCTTGACAGGTTTAACATGCTCCTCAGCAATGTATATTGATGTCAGCAAATTACCTTTTGTGATGTGTCATTCAACCTCCTGGCCAGCAGTGGTTCCTATGGATAAAAGTGGGCTACTCTCAATGTGAATGAGTATTTGCTTGATTCTTATTTACTGAAAGAAGCACTCTGCTGTCTCAGTAGTAAGCTGGTCTGTGGAGTGCAGTGTGGTCTGAGTTTCCAGTGCTACCACAATGATGATAGGCACAAACACTAGCTGCAAGGCAGAGTCTGGTGTGTAGTCTCCAAATGCTCAGAGGTGTGCCTTGGCAAGGTATCAGGGGACCTCCACTGCCTCAAATTCTTTGCTCAGGAAGGGAAGAGTGACCTAAACTCCTCTTCTAGAAGAGTGGGAGCTCCAAGTACCTGACGATATGTCTAGGCATGGAGCAGAAAGAGCACCACAGCACCAATGAATCTACTCTTGGAGGAGGGGTGGCTTGGGTTCCTATTTGAAGTAACTGGGTGTATAGGGCATGAAGCACAGGAAATCTTGCTGCACAGGGATTGCTGCCGAGGAAGGGTGGGGTGGTTTAGGCTACTAATCCCAGTTTGTAGAAAGATAGACCACCTGATCCTTGGTGCTAGTGATGCACCTTTTCCTGAGGAGCAGGCTGTGATCCCCCAAAGTGACACCTGCAGCCTGAATCTGGATCACAGAGTCCTTGGCTTCAGGTCTTGCTACCCAGGAGAAATCACAGGGTCAGGAAATCTCTTGACTCTCAGGCTGCTGATTCAAGTGTAGTGGTGAGATCCTTCCTGCCAGTCTCCTGACACTTAGATGGATTTTCCAGTTGTATAGGAATGGGGGGGGGGGCTTTTTCTCAGTATCCCTGGGATACTTCAACTAGTTGATACTTCAACTAGTCTGGGAGGAAGGTTGTGGTTCTTAAAGCAGTGTTTACTGAATAGCTCAAGTTTGCAAAACTGGCATCAGTTTAGTACCTGCTTTTCATGAAACACCGAAACATCATGGCTACAGCACTTTTCTTCTGCTCATGATGCTGGTATCAGAGTACAGAAGTTGGGAGTGGGCCTTGATAAGCTACTGTCATTTACATTGCTATTCTGGGTGCTCCTTTATGCTGCTGGAACCCTTTGATACCAGCCCAGAGGGACAGGATAAGGTGAAGTATCCAGGCAGTGACACACAGAGACCAATTCCAGGTCATATATCTGATCCTAGCAGCCTGTCTCTTTTTCTGGGAGGAAAACATGGCTTTGAGAGAGGTCTACTGCTGCTCCCAACCTGCAGCTGGGAAGAGCCCAGGTCCAGCTTCAAACTCTAGGGCAATCTTCATGCTCCCTGCCCTGGTCTGGCTGTAGGAGACCCCTCCTCTACTCCAGAGTGGACAGCCTTGTTTTTAGGCAGAAACTAAACGCCTATAGTGGTCACGGATGCTGAAACAACAGATCTGGGTCAAAAATGGTGTCCTCCTCACTATCCTGAATTTGGGAGAACAGTTATGGTTTTACTGGGTATTTTCCCCCTCAACATCTGTTGCCTCCCCCAAGACAGTTCCAAGGCCCAGGAGGAATGGTGCACTGTACTGTGTTCTGAGCTAAGTGGGTCCCTGGTTAGAAGGTACGTCTTGGAGGGGAGATTTCAGTCCCATCCCATGTTCTGGGGTCACATTCACTTTTCTCTGCAGAGCGCCATCACAGGGGCATTTGCCCATCTTTTCCTCCCTGAAATCAAGGATAATTCTTTGCAGTTAAGATGTATATCCATTTTCCCTCTTGAATTGGGGTTTACTGTGTTGGTCTTACCATGCTAGTTCACAGTCCTGATGGGTGAGGCATGATTGGAACACTTTGAAATCCTCTAATCTGCTATCTTAGGAAGGGAGGGAATCCGGAAGAACATTCTATCAGTTTACTTTTCTGTTCTCTAGATGGGAAATGACTTTAAACAAAGAGCAAATAAAGAAATTATGATGGAAAAATTCTAAAGATTTTAGTATGATCAAAATTCAGTAAGTCAAGATATAAAAATATAAAATGGCAAACAATATTTGGAAAAATGTGTTACAAATATAAAAGCAAATTTATAACATTAATATATAATAAGTAATTACCAATCAGCAAGTGAAAGACTAATAGATCAAAAGAGCTATGAGAAGGGGCCCTCCAAAACCCAGAGTTTATTTATTCTTACAAGTTTAAATTTCAGTCACGTTCAAATTATTCTCTGTTTGATGTAATACACCTACTAAGATATTTCTTCCACTGCTCTAAATAGTTTTTAAACTTGTCAATTTTGATGCCTTTTATTGCTTCTGTCATTTTTTGTTTCACCTCTTCCACATTGACAAAACGTTTCTCTTTGAGGACTTTTTTCATCAGGGGAAACAAAAAAACGTCCCTTAGGACAAGATCAGGTGAATAAGGAGGGTGGGACATGACAGTCATGCCATTTTGGACAAAAACTACTGAACACTCAGCATGGTGTGGGTAGGAGTGTTATCATGGTGGAAGAACTAGTCCCCCATCTGTCACAACTTGGGACGTTTCTTTGGCAAGTCATGATGCAAACTTCTCAAAACTTCCAGATAAAACTTTGATCATTTGATCCGGAGGAACAACTTGCAAGTATACTACAAGGGACCCAACCTCCAAAAAAATTTATGTTTTTTGGAGGGAAGCCCCCCCTCATATTTTATATGAGAAGAAATACAAATGTTTAATAAACATATGAAAAATATTCAAGCATACTTGTAATCAAAGAAATGTAAATTAAAGCAGAATATTATTTTTTATCCATTGTATCAGCAAAGTCCCTCTAGGAACTGACTGTTTTTTAAAAAGTATTATTTCTAATAGGGTGAAGAGGAATCAAGAATTAGCTGTAATTAACCAAGAATTAATCTCAAACTACTGGTAGACATTTAAATTGAAGTAAGTTGCTGGATATCAGTTTTATACTCACAGTTACACTTTCTGGTGTTTATTTTATGAAAGCATGGAGAAGCAAATCAAAGATTTATAAATAAAAAAAGACTGTAACTGCACCCAAAGCAACAAAACCATGTAGATAACACAAATGCCGAAGAATAGAGAAAGGATTACATGAATTTTAGCATATATACATATATATATTTGTAGAAACTATCAGAGTCATTTAAATATTTAATATAATGGACAAATAATCACAAAACAATGTAACTTTTAAAAAGTAGAATATACAGTTCAATATTTGGAAAATTTGCAATTCAACAAAAACAATATATAATATAGAAAAAAAGAATACACTAGATGTTAGCGATGCCGTATATTCAAGGTTGTTTTCTCTTTAAATCTTTGTACATTAGAATTTTTCTATAGTAAACAGCCACTGTATTAATATCCAAAAATTTATTATCAGAACAATTTCAATATCAGAAAAATTATTTTGCATATATAGGGATTGGTAACAAATTATAGAGATCAGCAGCTCTTCAATAATATTCATTGAATGAATAATTAGCACTCACTATTAGTTATTTTTATTTTACATTTTTAACACTTTTCTTTGTTTCTCTACATTTTGTTTCCTTATAGTTTGCTTCTATAAACTGATTTCTTAGATTAATTTCTTCACATTTCCCATTATTGTTTTTTGTACTGTTGTCCACTGTTTTTTCATCATTTCTGTAAATGCTTGAACAGATAACAACAATTTACTGAATCATTTTACATATGGTGGCCATATTATCAAATAAATTAATATTGTGCCACATTTTTATTTACATATTATTCAGTCTCTAGGGAAAAAACATTAACAGAAGATGCCAAAGAGGAAGCAGACATATCAAAGGGAAATGTACACTCAGAGAATTGCTTGAGAAGCTCTTATTATCTAAGGAAAATAAAGTAAATATTTGAGGTAAAGTGTCCTAGGGCTTACAAATTCTTATCTCTATAAAACAAGGTGATTAAAGAAATAGCAATGAAGAGGTGAGTTTTTAAAATATATATATGTAATATGCTCAGGTAGAACTGTTTTGCTTTGAGTTTGACTTTGATGAAAAGTTAAAGTGCCATATTTAAGTAGATGATACAAGGTATGCACTTTTAGTATTTTATGAATAGATTTGTATTTAAGACTGACAGGAAATGAGACTTCTTGCTTTTGAGTAGAATAGATTAAACACATTCATAAAAGTAAGTCCCCTACCTGTGGCCAAAATACAAAGGTGTTTAGGCAAAAGAATCTTAAATGTTGCTTGGAAGTTTTCTGAAGTGTCTTCAATAAAATCATAGATAAAATATGAACATTGGAGTTTTCTAGGTGTGGTTCTTGGTGTTGTCCAAAGAGCACATTCTTAATTATGTGGGAATGTTGAGCCTGAAAAATAAAACAACAAAGTACAAGCTAAATGTCAAATGTAAAAGTAAAGCATGAAATCTGAAAAAACAATTGGTGTATCTTGTTTTATCAAAAAAGAAGCTTACAAAATGATCCATATGACATTTTCTTATAAATATAAAAATAGTAAAATTAATGCCTTTAGTTTTTCCTTTAGCAGTTCAAGTATGAATCTGATGGGTGTGGATCAGCGTGTCTTTTCTGTTTTTAGAAAACAGACTTTTCATATTACTAAAATATACCAATAGATATTCATAACATTACCATCTCATCACAATACATCATGATATTTTCTTTTAGCTGTTATCTGCATCTTGGTACAGTCTTTAAAATTTCTTCACCTGTACTGATACTACTCTAGCAATGGAATATACTCTAGTAGTTTTAAACTCAATACTTGGTAAATTAATTCCCAGTTGTCTTCATAAATATTTCAGTGTATTAGGAGGTTGCAGACCACATAAGCTGTAAGATATTATTAGGAGTATCTGGTGAGATATCTACACTTTATGAGATTTTACAGAATTATTTAGTGTCACTTAATGCTTCCTGATGGCATCTTTACAGAGGATTGCTACTTTAAAAGGAATTTAAAAATATAGAATAAAGCAGAAATGTTTTAATTTTCTGTGGTAGGCATCAAATGGAAAGATGACTTTCAGCTATTTTCAAGGAATATTTCAAAGTATGATCAACTTTCATCCCTTGGTATATACTCTTAAAATAACAATCTTGATATATTTTATAAAACCTTCTCTGTTATTCAAAGACAGAAATGTCATTCTGTGTGTGTGTGCACGTGCGCGCATGCGAGCACGAATGTAAGTGAGCCAGAATTTAAAAGATCGAGAGTGGACAAAGTGGAGAAATGAAAATCAGAATAAAATGAAGGGAGAAAAATAAAGAGGAAATCAAATAAGAATATAAAATATCATTTCCACTTAATGCTTTTAAGAATATTAATGTCAAACACATTGAAACAAAAAAGATGTTTCATTGTCACTAATTCATCTGCAAGGAGCATTTTATTTATATCTCTTGGCAGTAGTCAGAATTTATCTTCAAATCATCCAAACACTAGCCAAATATAACTTTTCATTCTGTCTTGAATTTCAAACTTCTATGTGTGTCCTTTGACTTGAGTTCTTCTAAGGCCCAGAAGCAACATACATTCTCCATGTTGTAGAAAAAAAGAAAACATTAAGTATGAATCAAAAAGGAAACAAATGTAAAAACCAAGGGCAAAGTATGTCAAATACACAACTTGCCATTGTTGTTGGGCCGATTTTTTCTCCGCTGGGTCAGTGACCTCAGTCCTCACCACTGTCTAGTAAGATAGCCTGAGTGACACCTGTTTTCCCAGAGCCCTTGACCCTTACTCAGGCTGTAGCCCTGATATGCCCTCATGAAGTGCACAGTAATGGAGTCAAGGAAATGGGCAGTTGCCAGGGGAATTTTGCCATATTTTTGACTAACCACTTATATATTATCTCTCACCTCATTTGTAATGAAGAAAAGCATTTTGAAATTTGAAGGGCAGCAATGACTAGTCTAAACATTTAAATGGGGTTTCAAGATAGCACAGCTTTATTACTGGCACATGTTAGCAAATGTGACCTTGTAACATATTTCATCCATTCCAAAAAGCACTCATGCTTGAGTGCCTCAATTTTAATATATAACCCAGGAGGAAACAGTGAACCAGTTTTTTTTTTTTCCTCTCATAGGTCTTATAAATGCATAACAATTTTTTAAAGTTCATAAAATAGAAAGTTACTGAATTCTATTCAAAGGAAGTGAATAGATCAATGTTTCTTCCTAAGCTGAAATGTATGAAATATCAAGATGTTGCCACTTGGCCATTTGAGTTGGTCACATCATTTTATTTATGTTTCTCTAATTCCTCTTTGCAAAAACCAACCAGCCTGTGTATATGGCATAGGAGTTTAGTTCTTACCTTATGTTGAGTAAGCTATATGACAATATACTAGTGTGGCTATTCTCATCATATAGATATGGATTTAAGGCCTACACATGTCTTACGTGAGGTGCATGACACAATTTAGTTTTTCATTTAGTATTTTTAAAGTGCCTTATTTCCCAGGAAACCAGTAGTTTGAAATCAATCAAAATATTTTTATGTCAGGCACCTGTCCCACAATTATGAATAAAGAGAATAATTGGAAATGAAGAAACTGGAAAATGCTATAAAGAAATCAAGAAACTTTCGAGGGTTAATGTGCTAGCAACAATATGGTAAGAAACTTTTTTTTCCAGTTCCATGTCATTTCCACAGTACAAAGAACCCCTTTCCACATACTAGGTGCCAGAATCAGAATTAGAATAGGTTAGAATACAGAGGCCAGCACTGGGCATTTCTCTGGCCATGAAACCAGATCATGAGGTAGCATTCTCACCTTTATCGCAAACTTAAACAAGAAGACCAGAAATGTGTTCAGTAAGACCCGAGACCTGCCCTTTGGGTCACGAGAAAGTTTGACTTAGAGAAATGTATATAAAGAGGACCAAGACAAAAAAGAATCACAGACTCATGACTGATGCTACATTGGGAAAATAAGCCAGGAGAGATTTATACAAAGCAGAGCACCAAGTAAAAAGTGAACTCTTCCACTACTATCACCACAGAAAAGTTATTACTATCACCACAGAAAAGTTATGTGTTTTCATGGTATCTACTACAGTAAGTGTCAGAAAAGCAAATTTACAAAAGGACCAGACTAGAGCAAAAAAAAAAGGCAATGATGTCAAAGCATAAGCCGAAGACAAGATCAAGGCAATGGTCTTGAATTTAGAAACTAGACTGAAAGAAATGTAGAGGGATCAGATGCACTCTAAAACCAAGATGCTTTCAGAGACAGAATCACTATGAGGTTATTTTCATAAAGAAAAAAAGAAAGAAAAAGTGCCAGGATTTTGCCTTTAATTTCTCATACTAGTACACTATTAAGATCATTAAAAACAAACCATACTTCTCTAAAATGCATTTAATTATTTTAAAATGTGCCATAGTTAACTTTTGAAAACCCAAATATCATTTTTATCTTTTCCTTCAAAGATGGAAGCTTTTGACAGGTAAATCAAGTGCTTTTAACATTTCTATGTGTTTGCCACAGACATTCTATTTCTGTAAATTTATTTTAAATTTTCTCAAAAGGTACAAAACCTGTGGCACAAAGATGTTCTTCACAACATTGTTTAGGATTTGTTCACTCATTCAACAGAATTTTTGGAGAACATTCAGTCGGCCAGGATAAGTGTCTGCTGTTTGGAAAAAAATCTAAATGCCATTAAAAGAGTGATCATTAATGATGGTACAGGCGTAGGATGAGCTATTATGTAGTTATTAAAATGGTGTTTATGGAATATTTAATGACTTGGGAAAATGCTAATGATTTAATATTGTGTGAAAATGCACTTACAAATAGCACTTAACATATTATCTGAGACATGTAAAAAATTGCATTAAAAATGAAGAAATACTCCAAAATATTAACAGTAATTGCCTTTAGATGGTAGAATGATGAATGTGCTTTTCCCCTGCATTACTTTTACAAAGAACATGTATTAATTTAATTATCATTAACAGATGTTCAGATTGTAGTAAACTAGAAATAGCAGAACTTGCCCCAACTGATCATAAGATCAGAACTGTATTCTCCAGGTATAAGGACTTGACTGAGTTTGACAAGACACAGACTATTCGGACAGCTTTTACTGATATGCTTCCCTGGAAAGAACAATGTTTGAGTTTGTAGATTGCTTGGACTCTTATGTCACATTCTTAAAATGACTTGTATTCTTAAGAATGGCAAGCAGATTTTATTAAAGCTTTTTGTTCACAATCAAAATCAGATTTGACATGTATCTTACCATATCAATTTTATGTATATTTATTTTAAACACAATTAAATGCAAACATTTTAAGTGTACAGTTTGATGATTGTTGACAAAGATATATACTCGTTCAACAACTGTTCTAATAAAAAAGCACACTATTTCCATGATCCTCAAAAGTTCCTTTGCATTCTGCTGTTTTGCAGGAAAACCTTAGCCATATTCCTGCCATCAAACAACTACTGGTCTGCTTTCCATCATTATAGACTAGACATGCCTTATAGAATTTCACATCAGTGGAATCATATAGTATATACACTTTTTTGTACCTGATTTATTTCACTTAGCTTAATTTTTTGAGGTCTATTCATATTGTTGCATGTATCAGTTGGGATTATACATACTTTATAATATATTATAATTTTAGTAAAATTAAAAGATTTATGATATTAAGTGTTGGTGAGGAAGCAGAGGAATTCAAAATACATCACCAATGGAAATATGAGCTGGTTTAGCCACTTTAGCAAACAATTTGCAATTTTTTATGAAGTTAAGCATACAATTGCATATGACCCAGCAATTCTATGCCTTGATATTTATTAAGAGAAATGAACACATATGTCCACAAAAAGACATCATAACAGTAGCTGAACAAGAAAATAACATTTATAATAGCTATGTTTAGAATCTACTTAATGTCTATCATCAACAAGTTAAAAGGATAAATAAATTATTGCATACGTGTAGTGTGGAATACTAATCAGCAATAAAATGTTGTCTTTTTTAACTAGAGTTTTAAAAAGCTAGTTTAATGAAATGTGTTATCCCAAGAAAAAGGCTTTGATAATAAGAAAGTCCTATAGATTCACATATAACTATTATATTCATTTATATACCTATTATTATTTAGTAAAGAATTAAAAACAAAAACATTATTCATTTTTAAATAAGCTCCAATCAGGTTAAAATTAATAAATGCAGTTCTCAATTCAGAAGCACATTTGTCTTCTTTTTAAGATGAATAAAATTGTTGATAATATTTGTCATATTATTTAAGGAAGACATTAAACTTGTTAAACCATCAGGAGACTGAAATAAATAATTACACAAAAACCCATATGTTTTAAAATAAGTCCCAGACTCCTACTGTGTAGTCTTTAACTAAGTTCTGGTGAAAACCTTGTTTTCTTCAAACGTGAAACTCCAGTAGTCAGAAATGAAATTGTTTCATTTTTCTTTCATTTAAAAATCAAGTACTGAATACAGAATTAGACATGGTCCTTGCTCAGTGGGTTTCACCATCTACAACGCTAGCCTGATTTTCTTTCTGCTCAAGCTCTATATTAGAATACACACATGGTAGCAAATTGTTTACTACTGCTAGGATATACTCTTATGCCCTGATAAACTGCTAACAGAGAGTTCACAGTCCTTTGAAAAACCATGGCTTTGGGCATGCTAGCAGGCCAGCCACAACAACATACACTTGCATCAAATTAAGGAGAGTTCTATGTCAAGAATGAAACTCTAATAATGACTTGCTTTTTCTAGTTTACTAGTTAAGAAAGCTTGCCAGACGTAGTCAGAGAACCAATGTTCCATTTAAATGTGTGCAAGTTTGTAAGTCTAGCATAGTACTTATAATATAGTAAATATTTGTTAGATGGTGGAGCAAATTTAAAATAATTTGAAATAAAACCTTCTACATAATTTGAAATAAAACCTTCTACATCAATAACACACTTGATGTTCAGCTGTATTCTAAAACTATAAAATGATTAAAATTTAAAATAACCCCAAAATAATTACCTGTGCTTTATCTATATACATGACTTTCACATTCCTGGCATGGTCACAGAAATCTTTGGCCATTTGTGAAGATTTATTTCACTATTTTTTCTGATTTTTATTTTCTATTAGTGAAGTCATTCTTGGCGTGTACATAGGAAGTAATATAATACACAGTTAAATTGTACTTGTTCAGACCAAGGAGAAAAATGAGAAATTTCAAATACTGAAGACTTACCATATCTCAAATACTGAGCTAATAAGTTAATTTATATCCTCAACAAATATTGTTTAAGTGCCTACTAAATGTCAGGCATTGTTCTCATGCTGGTGATAGAGCAGAAAACAATTCAGAAGTGCTCCTCAGACTCATGGACCTTACATTCTAGTAGAAAGCACATGGAATTAGAGAAATAGGAAGATAAAAGAGATGATAGACAAATAAATCAGTATATATTATGTCAGTTACAAACCCAGTTTCATTCATTCTTACACAACCTTGCAACTTGGCTATTTTTTAGAAAAAATTGCAAACAAGATGTCAACTAATGTGTCCTAAATTATGGTAGTAATTTAACCCGGGTCCATCTGAATGAGAATTTCTTGCTGTTTCTACTTAATCACATTAGGAAAAATAATTAGAACACAATTCCTAAGTTTATAAATTAAAACAACAAGGAAGAAAATGGAGGAAGGATGGGAAAGAACCTTAGGAGTAAAAGATTATGTGTGTGTGAATGCTACGATCATATATGTTGTGCACCTCCTTCCATGAAAAATGCAACTAAGCAAGGGCCCCAGCTGCTGTGCTGTAAAATCTATTGAGCAGGGTAGGGATATTAATACCCATTCCTAAAAGACATAAATCCTCTCTGATGAATGATTTTGTCTGGAAGACTTCCTGAAACTTTTGCTAAAACTTCTTGAGGCAACATCATCGTCAGGGGCATTTCTCTCCCTAAAAGTGCTCCCAGTCTTACCTATTTTATCTCACCATTTATCTCTTGCCTTTTTTGTCTTACAGAGGTGTTTTCTCTGATAAAATACTTGCATGTTTAAATCCAACTTGGATCTATTTCTTGGAGGAACTACGCATCAAGATTGATCCAAACAGGGGATTTTGGGGAAGATGGTAGTTGAGCCAGTTAGACGAAATGAGTCCCAATGTCAGTGAGTGTGTGCATGGAAAATTTTGCATACATGTTGGTGAATAAGTGGGCATGTGAGTGACTGACTGAGTGAGGACTTGGGAGCAGGTGACCAGGGCTCTTCTGATGAAGTGGCGGGTGCTGCAGCTGCTCTGCTTGGTTCCTAATGCTTCCTAGGGTGCAGAAACCAAGCATCATTTTAAAAAAATTAACAAAGCCCTTCTCAGGAAGAAGCTGCCAGGAGAGATGGCTGGCTCCAGGCTCTGCCTTATCACTACAGCACCTGGTTGGACATTGGCAGCAGGGGCCGCAGAGGGACCACAGAGAAAGAGTCCAGAGCTAGAGCCCCACCGGAGAAGCCAAAAGAGGTACCCTACCACCATCTTGAAAACTGGACAGGAAAGTGCTCTGACTGGCTCACCATGGAGCAGCAGACCCAACCCATTCTCTGTGACTGGCAGATTAACTACTCAGGGGTTGACTGTGACCCAGAGAGACTATCTTGAAAGCACAAACTCCGAAGGGACAGAATGAGTGTTGAGTCTCAGGTGACCCACTCCCTAACCTGATTCAGCTGCAGGACAAAGGATGTGACCAGAAAAGGATGAGGAAGACCTCCAAAGAGATCAGTGGTGTGTCCAGGCTGACCCAACCCCCTCAGCCCCAGCAATCCTCTGAATGTCAGACCCTCACAGCTGGGACACAACTGAAAGGAATGAACTCAGATGGAGCCTGGACATCAGTCACAATAGGAGGACCACACTCCAGAATAAGCTTGACTGGGGCACCGCTTGCCAGTATCTGGAGAAGAGATAGTGCTGCACCTCCCCACTGGAGGGGATCTCCCTGACCATACTAGAGTGGGAGGGGAGGACTGAAGCCCTGCCCACCCCCACACCGCCCCCTCCTTCCCTGGGCAGGACATTGGGGAGACTGTGAATGAGGCCAGAGTTCTGCAGGAGACAGCAGAGGGTAGGTGAGAGGAACAACTACAGAACCTGCAACAAGAAGGCAGGGTTTTTTGTTTATTTTTAAATTTTTAAGTATTTTTCCTATGTAAATAAATGTGTATGTGAGGGTTTGATCTGCATCCCACCACTCCCCTTTTTTTCTTTCTTCTTTCATTTTTTGTTTTCTGTTTATGTGTATGTGAAAGATTGAGTATTCTACTTTAAGTTTATTTGCTTGCTTGTTTTTGCATTTTTGTTCCCTTTTTTAGTTTAATATGTGTGAATATCTGTGTAATGTTTTGATTTGAATTCTTCTTTTTTTCTTTTATTTTTTTTCTCTTTTTCTTCTTCTTTCATTTTGGGTTGAGTGTGTGTGTGCTCGATTTTCATGTTTTTTGTTACTGTTTTTCTTTGTTGTTATTCCAGTTGGTATTGGTGTGTGTTTATGTGTGTGTGTGTGTGTGCATACTTATTTGTCTTTTGCTTTGGTTTCTGCTCTTTTTGCTTTTAGTCTCTTTATTTTTATTTTTTAATTTTTGTCCATCTTATTTCATTCTACTAAAGAGAAAAGAAAGAGATCTGTCATAAATGAGGAAAAATCAATGGAGGAACACAGGTAATTTCCAGTGTTACAAAGAGAAAATGCCTGAGAAATCAAATCTCAAGCCCAAACAATGGAAATCATCAATGACTGGCCCCAGAATACAATAGGGATTAGGGAATGGATAGAAAGAGTGAATGAGACTCAAGAAAGATAAGATGTAGCACTAAAAAAACTTGTAACAGAGATTTTGGCCATAAAAAATTTCAGCCAGGAAATAAAAAACAAAATGATGAACATGGAAAGCATAATTAATCAAAAAGAAGAAAAACTCTCAGAACTTGAAGACCAAAACATGGAATTAATCTGATCTGTAGAAAACACAGAAATAAAACTCAGAAAGAAAGAACAAAGTCTCCAAGAGATGAGTGATTATATCAAAAGGCTGAACCTACACCTGGTTGATATTCCAGAAGAAGAAAGGGAAATGGAGAACACCTTAGAGCAAGTATTCCAGGAGGTTATCTAAGAAAACTTTCCCCATCTCAACAGAGATGTGACCATCCAAACACAAAAGATATGGTGAATCCTCGCAAGACATCAAATGAGAAGATTAACCCCTAGACACATAGTAATTCACCTACACAAAGTAGACACAAAAGAAAAAATCCTAAAGGCAGTAAGAGAGAAAGGTCAGACTACCTACCAGGGAAAACCAATCAGAATATCAGCAGACCTACCAGCAGAAACACTACAAGCTAGAAAGGACTGTAGTCCAATATTCAAAGTCCTCAGAGATATACAATTACAAACAAGAATTTTCTACAGAGCCAAGATCAGCTTTATCAGTTATGGAAAATTAAAATTCCTCCCAAATATCCAATCCCTAAGAGATTAGGCAACTTCCAGAGCAGCTCTACAGGAGATGCTTAAAAAGGTATTTAGCACAGACAAAAGAAAAAAAATGAATGAATATGTACTTCTCAAGAGAACAGCAGAACACAGAATCAACAGAGAACACTTTGTGACTACAAACTTGAAAAAACACACACACTTCAACCCACAAGTTAAAGAAAACAAACAAACAAAAAATTTATAAGAACCTAATGACAGAGATAAACAATCACATTTCAATAATCAGTCTGAATAGGTATGGACTAAATGCACTACTGAAAAGACATAGAATGGCAAACTGGATAAAAAACCATGACTCAATAATTTGCTGCATCCAGGAAACTCATCTCACCACAAGGGAGGCACACAGTCTCAATGTTAGAGGATGGAAAATGAGTTTCCAGGCAAATGAATGACAAAGGAAGGCAAGAGTCATGATCTTAATATCAAACAAAGCAACCTTTAAACTATCAAAAATTTAAAAAGATAAAAAAGTACACTAAGTAATGATAAAAGATTCAATCATCAACAAAAAATATCCATTCTAGATGTATATGCACCCAATACAAGAGCATCGGCATTTATTAAGCAACTACTAAGTAAGCTAAAAAAGATATTGACCATAGCACTATTACAGCTTGGGACTTAAATATCCCACTGATGACACTAGATAGA
This sequence comes from Carlito syrichta, assembly GCF_000164805.1. NCBI lineage: Eukaryota > Metazoa > Chordata > Mammalia > Primates > Tarsiidae > Carlito > Carlito syrichta. The sequence goes on along the minus strand of NW_007247802.1, from coordinate 118,571 downwards.
TCATCAAGGCAAAAAATTAACAAAGAGATCTGGTACCTCAACTTGACACTCAACCAAATGGACTTAATAGATACATACAGAATACTTCACCCAACAACCACAGAATATACATTTTATTCATCACCACATGGAATGTATTCCATGATTGATCATATCTTTGACCATCAATCAAGCAAAAACAAATGTCATAATACTGAAATACTACCATGCACCTTCTTAGACCACAGTAGGATAAAAATAAGTTTTATCACCAACAAAATTCCACAAAACCCACAGAGACATTGATACTAAACAACATGATGCTGAACAACTACTGGGTCAACACAGAAATCAAAACAGAATTTAAAAGATTCCTGGAAACAAATGAAACAAAGACACATCCTATCAAAACTTCTGAAGTGCCATAAAATCAGTTCTAAGAGGGGAATTTATATCTCTACAAACACACATCAAGAGAAATGAAAAGATCACAAGTTAACAGCCTAACAAATCACCGAAGGGAGCTAGAAAGACAAGACCACCAAAACCCTAACTATAGCAGAAGAATACAGGTCACTAAAGTAAAAATCCAAATATAGAACATAGAAGAAAAAAGTAAAAAAAAAAATGGTACATATACACAATGGAATATTATGCAGTCATAAAGAAGAATGAAATCATGAATCTTGAAGCAACCTGGATGAACGTAGAGGCTCTAATACTGAGTGATCGATCACAGAAACAAAGAACTGAGTATCACATGTTCTCACTCATAAGTGGACCTTGAACAACTATTGTAACACTATAAGAAAAGGATTGACAGTAGTGGAAAACTGCAGGGGAATGGAGGGGGTCAGGGAGGTGGGATTGGCTGTAGTGGGAAACTGCCTGGGGAAGGAGGGGCACACCTCATCTACAAGGGTACCTGCACAGTGAATATTCATATACCTAACCCTGAATTGTACCCCACAATTTTAAAATTAAAAAAATTTTTAAAAAGAAAAAAAATCAACAAATATAAAAGCTAATTTTTTAAAACAATAAATAGGATCGATGAATCCCTAGCCAGAATGGCCAAGAAAAAGAGAGAAAAAACTCAAATAAACACAATCAAAAATGCAAAAGATCAAATCACAACTGATCCTAAAGAAATACAAAAGATTAGCAGAAATTACTATGCACATCTGATGGAAATAAACTTGATGACCTAAATGAAATGGAGAACTTTCTGATATCACACAACCTTCCAAGGTTGAAACAGGAAGACATTGAGACCCTAAATCAACCAATAACAACCCAGGAAATTGACTTCATCATAAGAAAACTATCTACAAAAAAGAAAAGAAAGCCCTAGACCAAGCTGTTTGCCAGTGGATTTCCACAAAACATACAAACAGAAGCCGATACCAATCCATTGAAAGTATTCCAGGCAATTGAGAAAGATGGAATTCTCCCCAAATCCTTTTACAAGACTAACATCACACTGATACCCAAACCAGGTAAAGATTCAACAAAAAAGAGAGCTACAAGCAAATATCCCTAATGAACATAGGGACAATAATTCTCAACAAGATTCTAGCAAATCAGATCCAATAACACATCTCAAAAAACATCCACCATTACCAAGTAGCCTTCATTTCCAGGATACAGGGTTGGTTCAATATCCGCAAAACTATAAATAAAATTAAATATACATCAACAGATGTAAAGACAAGAACCACATGATTATATCATTAGATGCGGAAAAGGTTTTGATAAAATCCTTACTTGATAAAAACCCTCAAACACCTAGGAATAAAAGGAACATACCTCAAAATATTAGCACCATCAATGATAAACCTATAGCCAGCATATTGCCAAATGGACAGAAACTGGAAACACTTCCCCTGAAAACTGGAACAAGATAAGTTTGCCCACTCTGACAACTCTTGTTCAACATTGTGTTGAAAGTCCTAGGCAGAACAATTAGAGAAGAGAAAGAAATCAGGTGTATCCAAATAGGAAAAGAGAAAGTTAAGTTATCCCTCTTTGCAGACGAAATGATTTTATACCTTGAAAACCCAGGAGAATCTGTCAAAAACCTGCTTTTACTGATTAAGTGTTGGGGTACAAAATAAATGTGCAAAAGACAGTTGCATTCTTATACACCAACAACAAGTAGGTAGAGTACCAAATAAAAAGCACAATCCTAGTCACAATAGCCACAAAAAAGAAAAAAAAGAAAAAAAGAAATACCTTGGCATCTCCCTAACCAGAGAAGTGAAAGAACTTTACAATGAAAACTACAAAACACTGCTCAAAGAAATCCAAGAAGACACACACACAAAAGGAAAAATATTCCATCTTCATGGATAGGAATAATCAACATTGTTTTGTTTTGTTTTTGAGTTGGAGTCTCACTCTGTCGCCCAGACTGGAGTGTAGTGGCCGCTCCCGGCCACCGCAGCCTCGACCTGCTGGGGTCCGGCGATCCTTCTGCCTCAGCCTTCCAAGTAGCCGGAATTACAGGCATGCACTACCATGCCCGGCTGATTTTTTTATTTATTGTAGAGATGAGGTCTCGCTGCCCAGGTGGGTCTCGAACCTGCGGGCTCAGGCAATCCACTCACCTCAGCCTCCCAAAGGCACGGGATTACAGGCTGAGCCACCGAGCCCCACTAATCAACATTGTTAAGAGGTCTATTCTACCAAGGGCAATCTAATACCCATTAAATTACCAGACCTGGAAATGACAATACAGATATTCATATGGAAACAAAAATAACCACAAATAGCCAAAACAATCCTCAGAAATAGAAACAAAGAAGGGGGTATTACACTTTCAGACTTTAGATTTTACTAGAAGGCTACAATAATCAAAGCTGCCTTATATTGGTACCAGAATAGGCATATAGACCTATGGAACAAAATAGAGATTCCAGAAGCAAAACTCCAATTTCTCAACAAACTATCTTCGACAAACCCTATACCAAAAACCACTGGGGAGAGAACTTATTCAGTGAATGGTGCCAGGAAAACTGACTGACCACATGCAGAAGATTGAAGCAGGACCCCCACCTATCACCATTCACAAAAATCAACTTTAAATGGATCAAAGACCTAAACATTAAACCTTGAACTATAAGAACCTTCAAAAATGCCAAAGCAACCCTTATCAAAATTGAAACTGGCAACCAATTCCCGATCAAAACCTCAAGTATTCATGCCATTAAAGATAAGATAGACAAGTGGGACCTCATCAAACTGAGAAGCTTCTGCAAAGCAAAAGACCTTCAGGAGAACGAGGACAGCTCACAGAATGGCAAAAAAAAAATTTGCTAACTGCATATCTGACAAAGACCTAACATCCAGGATCTAAAGGAACTCAAATATGTGCAATGGAAAAAAAAACAAAACAGCCCCATTAAAAAATGGCAAAAGACATGAATAGACACTTCTCAAAAGAAGATATATGGGCACCCAACAGACACATGAAAAAGTGCTCAGCCTCACTAATCATCAGAGAAATGCATATCAAAACCATATTGAGATAACACCTAATCCCAGTAAGAATGGCCATCATTAATAAAACAAACAACAGATGCTGGCAAGGATGCAGAAAATAAGAATGCTTCTACACTGCTGGTGGGATGCAAACTAGTGCAACCTCTTTGGAAAACAGTGTGGTAATTCCTAAAACAACTAGACATTGACCTTTCATATGACCCAGCAATCCCCCTATAGGTAATATACCTGGAGGAACTCAAATCATTCTAAAAGAAAGATACCTCTACATGCATGTTTATTACAGCACTGTCACAATAGCAAAAATTGGAACTAACCATGCTGCCCATCAAAACTGAACTGGATTTAAAAAAATGGTACATATACACAATGGAATATTATACAGTCATAAAGGACAAGCATATGGACTTCACAGTAACTTGGGTGGATTTAGAGTGTATCATACTCAGTGATCTATCACAGAAACAAAGAACAGAGTACCATATCTTCTCACTCATAAGTAAAGCATTTACCACAATACGATAAGGAAGGGATTGTCAGTAGCAGGATACTGCTGGGGTAGGCGGGTTGGGGGTTGAGACACCATCAATAAGTGTACCTGATTTCAAACCAGACAAAGTGGGGACCAAAGGGAGACCCAACTTTTCCTGTATGATGACCACTTTTATACCTAATCCTGAAATTGTACCCCATATATTTAAAATAAGATTGATCTGAGCAAATGAGCAGTAAGGTGAGGGTTTGGGACATGTTAGCACATGGCCAGAAAGGTGAAGAGGATATCATCCTGATTAATATGTGAGGCATGGGTTGTTCTTGGCATAATGTGGTAGCTCAGTTGCTGAAGCTATTGCCAGTGCTAACTTGAGAAAAATCTCCTGGTGGAGAAAATACTGTGGCAGATGTAATGATTCTGACATCTAGAAGGGTGGTGGGGGATGCCTACAAAAATAGCAGAGCAAAAAGTCCTTTAGAAGGATAATGAAAGGCTAAGGATTGTTGACAATGGGTTTATAGCTATGTATGAACCAGAGAGTCTCAGTTGTACCTTACAAAGAGGTCCTTATCACCTGCAGTGGAGGATTAAACACAATTAAGTGACAGACTGAAAATTAATGTCATAGTCACAGATTTCCTGAGACATCTGAATACTCAGTGAAGGAAGATTTGTCCTATGATAATGAAGGCCCAGGTAGAAAAAACTCCAATGTCTTAAAAAATGGATTAGGGGAATCTGAATGGATGACACTGAGTATGCTGCCTTTCCAACCTGCGGGTTGTCCCTGGACCCTTGGGCTTGCAAAGGTATCTCATCCTTCTTTAGTGAGAGCTGGTGCTTCTATTGTGCTAGAAGATACTGAAGAAATTTCTCCCTCATAAGATGACAGGCATCTACCTCCACCTCCAGAAGCTGCCTCCACTTCCTCTTCTGCCTGCCAGGCTAATAAGGAGGTCAAATCCCAGCATTACCTTGCTACAGATATGATAGGCCTGATAAAAGAAGAAAGAGATTATACTCAAAAAATGAAAGAACTAGCTGTCATATTCTGGCAGGAGCAAAGGGGGAACTTCTAGCATTGAATTTTGAGATTGTTAGATCAAGAGGACCAGAATATTATTTTTAATTTTTGAAAATTATTATGGATACATAATACTTATGCATATTTATGCACATATTACATTTTGATACAAGCATACAATGTGTAATGATGAAATTTGTGTAACTGGGGTATCCATAACCCCAAGTATTTATCATTTCTTTGTGTTATGAATATCCCAATTTCACTTTTTTAGTTATTTAGAAATATGGTGGGAGGAGGGAGATGGGATTAACAGTAGCAAATATCTGTCTGGGAACGGGGAAACACCCCATATCAACAGGGTGCCTGAATGAAACGCAATTGTATACCTAACCCTTAACTGTACCCCACAACTTCATAATAAAAAATAAATAATTTTTTAAAAAAGAAATACGCAGTAAGTTTTTGTTAGATACTATTGCCCTATTGTGCTAGCAAACATTAGATTTTAGGTCTACTATCTAAGAGTATTTTTGTACCTATTATTCAACCCTTCCTTATCTACCCTACGATCATTCCCAGTCTCTGGCAAACATTCTACTTTCTATTGCCATGACTTCAATAATGTGTGTGTGTGTGTGTGTGTGTGTGTGTGTGTGTGTGTGTGTGTATCCACATATAAATGACAACATGTACTATTTATCTTTCTGTTCTTGGCTTATTTAACTTAACATGACAGAATTTCATTATTTTTGTGGCTGAATGATATTCCACTGTATATATGCACCACTCAATCCATTCTTCTGTAACTGAACCCTCAGGTTGGTTCCAAATTTTGGCTAATGTTAATAGTGCTGCAATGAACATAAGTGCACATATGTCTTCAGTGTACTAATTTCCTTCCATATATATATATTTCATATATATCAATGAGATTACTGGTCATATGATAGTTCTATTTTTTAGTTTTTTAGGAAACTCCATACTGTTTTCCATAGTGGCTTACAAGTTCATTCCCACAAACAGTGTAGTTCCCCTCCCTTCACATTTTCACCAGCATTTGTTATTTTCAGTCCTTTTTATGTTTTAATTTTAAAGTTGTGGGATACAATTCAGGATTAGGTATACATATATTCATTGTACAGGTAAAGTTTGGGCCTCACTTTGGTCTCCATTTCACCTGGTTTGAGATCAGGTACCCTTATTGATGAGGTATGCCCTGCCTCAGCAGTTTCCCATTATTACCAATCCCTTTCTCACAGTATTATCATAATTGTTTGCTTATGCGTGAGAACATGTGGTACTCAATTTTTTGTTTCTGTGGATATTGTTAGTCTTTCAGGTAAAAAGTCATTCTGACTCGAGTAACACAGTATCTGATTGTCATCTTGATTTGCATTTCTCTGATGATTGGTGATGTTGAGAATTTTTCAAATACCTGTTGGTCATTTTTATGTCTTCATTTGAGAAATGTCTATTCAGCTCTTTTGTCCATTTTTAACATTAAATTATTTGTTTTATTCTCTTTGAGTTTTTTTAGTTCCTTTTGTATCCTAGGCATTAATCTATGGTCTGTTAGCTTCCAAATATTTTTTTCCTATTCTGTGGGTTGTCTCTTCACTTTGTTGATTATTTTCTTTGTTGTATGAAAACACTTTTTTTGCTTGATGTGATCCCATTTGTGAATTTTTCGCTTTGTTTGCATGGGCTTTTGAGGTCTTACACAAAATATCCTTGTGTAATATCCAATGTCCTGAAGTATTTCTCCAATGTTTTCCTTCCAGTAGTTTCATAATTTCAGATCTTAGCTTTAAGTCTTCAATCCATTTTGACTTGATTTTTGTATACATAAAGAAATAGGAGCCTAGTTTCATTTTTCTGCATATGGATATCCAGTTTTTCCAGGACCATTTATTGATGAGAACAAAGGTAGAGGTATTACATTACTTGAATTCAAATTATACCACAAAGCTATAGTAACCAGAATAGTATAGTCCTGGCATTAAAATAGACAGAATAACCAATGTAACAGTACAGAGAACCCAGAAATAAATTCTCACATTTACAGTCAATTCATTTTCAACAGAGGTGCCAAGAACATACATTGAGTAGAGGGGACCAGAACGTATGACTGAACAAGCAGAAATTCATTGTCTTATATGTACTTTCTAAAGACAAAGAATTTAATACCTTAGCAAGGACTCCAGCAACTAGGAAATACTTGCTGCTGTGGTGACTTTCAGAGATTTGTAAAAAATGATAGCCAACTCCCAGTGAAATAGCAGTGTCGACATTGCCCTGGCATATAATAAAGGAAGAAATAATGAGGCTGAGGAAAATGACCATTTTTAATGGACATGCTGTATAAAGCCAAAAAGACAGGAGGACATACATTTCACCAAGGACATCAGGGAAGTACTGGTGAGAGGGATGCCAAAATAATAAAAAACTCACTCATAGTTCTCTCCAGTCTAGAGATGAAAGTAAGAGAGCTGGTTACAGAGCTGGGCTCTTTAATACCCATGGTAATAATGCTCCTCCTCAAAATAATAGAAACTAGGCAATGGCCCTTAATTGCTAGAAACTAGGAGACTTCAATTACCCTAAGGATACCATAAGCAGTTAACGAGGGTGCTGCTTAGCATACAATTTAAATAAATAAAAGTTTAAAAAAAGTAATCCAAAAAACGAAGGTACAAGAAAGGGTGCTGTAGCAGCTCCAGACTGATGTAATGAGCTCCACCATCTGAGTCATACAATATTTTATGACTCAGCATTAGGGGATCCAGCAGACCCCATAATGCTGGAAAGAGTTCAATGTACAACTCATGGAAAGCTCTAGTTATGTTTGACTAACTTTATAATCATCCATGACCTCTGTCAGTGACAGAGACCAACACTGACTCGCTGATATGGTATTATTCCTTAAAGAAATCAATTGGTATTGTGAACAATGCTGCGATAAACATACATGTGCAGGTGTCTTTTTTATAAAGTGACCTGAGTTCTTCCAGGTATATTCCCAGTAGGGGGATAACGGGGCCATATGGAATGTACATATACACAATGGAATATTATGCAGCCGTAAAGAAGAACAAAATCATGAACTTTGCAGCAACTTAAATGGAATTAGAGCTGATGATACTGAGTGATCTCTCACAGAAACAAAGAGCTGAGTATCACATGTTCTCACTCATTAGTGGTCCTTGGACAACTACCGTATTACTATAAGAAAAGGATTGAAAGTCGTGCGAGGCTGTGGGGGTGGGAGGTGCTGGGATTGACAGTAGTCGATAACTGCCTGGGGAAGGAGGCCACACCTCATCAAGAAGGGTACCTGCACAATGAATATTTGTATACCTAACCCTAAACTGCACCCTACAATTTTAAAATAAAAATTAAAAGAGGAAAAAAAAAAGTCAATTGGTTAGTTGACTACCTTGCCCTACTTTCATCCTGGTTCATTTTATAGGAAAAGACAGTTATTCTGGGCATGGTTTGCCTTTCATGCCTGTAGAAACTTAGCTGGAATCAGTATCTATTGGCTAACAGAATGCTTGAACTATATGCATGAGATCTCATCAGCACTGCATCTTACTTGGGGATCTCCTTAACAGCAAATGAAGTATGAACGTGGATGCATGGCCGTGGGGTCCACTAGTCATATATGCTGTACCAGTCGGAGGGAGTCATCTCATATAATACTGAAATAGTCTTCTACATATCCCACTGAAGTGTTAGCATTGAAAACACAGAAAGGATAAATGCTATCCTTCAGGATTAGTATGTTTATTGAACCTGAAACCTCTTCGTGGTGCATTGTTCTCAATAGTAAGGATACATGGGTCCAAGAACCAAGGAGTAACCACCAATGATTCACTGGAAGATTTTGTGTTTCTTGACCTCTACCAGAGAACACACCAAGGGGCTCATCAAATTACAAGTTATATTTACCATCTGGGAAATTTGGATTTCTGGTGCCCAGGGACCAATGGGAGAAAACAGGAGTCATCATAACAGCAGAGATAATTGATTCCGATCAGCAGAATAATGTAAGGGTACTTACGTAAGAGAACAGGAATGGATGTGGAATCAGATGATTCATTTAGATGACTTCTAACACTCCTATGTTTCTTTATAAATATGAGTCATATGAAACAACCCAGACAATGAAGGGTCTGATAATCAAGGGTTTACATGCTTCAGAAATGAAGGTTTGGTTCATACCACAAAGTACACCACCAAGACCTGTCGAGGGTATCACTGAGGATGAAAGGAATTTAGAGTGAAGAGTTGGAGAGAGAGGAGAAGTACAAGTCACAACCCGGAGATCAACTGTAGCAGGTAACTTTTGTTTATCCTGCTAACCTACCTCTTCTTAGTTTTCTCTCAGGAAGAAATGCCCATGGAAACTATGGAGGAGCTGCTCCTTGATTTGTGTGGAGAAGATCTAAATGGTGAAAGTGGCACACTGTGGTGGCCATGAGAATAAGCTGCCCAGACCCATCACCATAGGGATTATAGTTGATCATGCACTCAAGCTCTTGTGCTCTGAAACCATCAACTCATCTGTGCTATGGTGACATGAGCTACTCCCAGCTAATGACTGAGAATGGCAGGAATACTGATGCAAGTTCATTGCTGGGAGACACAGGACACCTCTGATTTGCAACTAGCACTCAACACTCTCTCTGTTAGCCTTGCCAAACCTCCCACAAGCTGCAAGAGTGTCTAGGACACTGCCAACCAACCAACCCTCCCTCTCTTCACTCAAGGTCAGATTTGCATTGCAATTTTATTATACACCCAGCTTTACCCAGCTCCCTCTCTGTTTTCTTTCACCCAGATATTTCTCACAAAAAAAATCTTTGAACATTTAATCCTGTTATGTCATCTGCTTTTTGAGAACCTCTATGCTATCCTTACATATTAATATGTTTGATCTGTATTGATAAACCCTAGGTCCTCATTTAACCTTATGAGGAAAATGCAGAAAACTAGTGAAATGACTATCTTGAAGGCACATGGAAAATAAGTGACAGTAGAATAGTATTACCATATAATAAGGCTTTTTTAAAAAATCAAGCTATATAGTGATATTTGTGTCATTGCAATTGTTCACTGTGACTGAATGGCATTAAAAAGGTGGCAGAGAAACTGAGTATCTTTGCCTATCTATAAAAAATATGTAACCTAAGACAGGAGGCTGACAACGTCAGGCTGCTGGGTGTTGTGACCAAAAGACAGTGAAAGTCGTTTGCCTATACTTCCCTTTACGTCTTTAAAAAAATAAGGGAGATTGAATTCATGCTCCATACTAAAGCTTGGCAGAATCTTTTGCTGGGCTTGTTCCTAGCCATGGCTGCTTCAATCACTCTTTCCACAAACTCCTTCTCAATCACTCCTCATCTACCTTCCAAGGGCTTCCTCCCATCTCCTTTCTACCTGATTTTCCCACTTTCTTCTTTGCCATCTGCACCCATTTTCTTTTCTTTCATTATAGATGATGATGACCAAGGTTGAAAACTTTTCCAATAAAGTTAATTTTACTCTCGGCAAAGATATTACTAACCTCATGACAAAGGAGTTTTGAATAGTAAAAATGGCAGCAGGTTGTTTGAGAAGCTGAGAGTTCATGCCCTTGGAAGTTGTCAAATGATGGGAACCTCTCTAGTTTCCTTTAGCTTTTCGTTAGCAATGATTCCAAGTCTTTCATACATAAAACCCATAGGAAATTCCCTCTTTAAAAAGAGGAAAAATGATTAGCCACAAGCGCTTCTATAATAGTGTAGAGAATTGACAGTTCTGAAAGTTATTTAATTAGGTTATCACTTTATTTACATTTCCTTATTTTCTTCTTCTATAAGAAGTTAAAGATAAAATGCAGTCTGTCAGAATTGTCATAAACTCTAAATCATCAGTGTCAAAAATAGTGTTATTCTTTTACACTTGCAAAGTTATTCTCTTTTCTGAAATGAGAGTTTTCCAGGATTTAAAATTCAAATGGTTTAGCAAAATTTGTTTAGAATTAAATCACCACTATAAAATGTTTCCAATGTTAATATTTTTCTGTCAATCAATAAAACCAAAGTTATTGGGAGTCATTTTAGGTTTTCATCAGTATGAGAAGAAAACATGAAGAAAGAATAAGGTTTTTTTTTTTCCTTCTTCAAGCATAACTTTTAATTAATGGTTTCATTGTCTGCACTTATCTTTTTGAAGTTCCACTTAAGGTATAATGGAAATGTCTCCATGCAATAAACTAAGAATTCTGAAACTCAGTAATAACTCATTTCCTCAATCACATATCACATCCCAAGTTAAGTTCCAAGTAAAAAATAAATTTCTAAATATTTTTGTGTTGACAGAAATTACTTATATTTTTTATTTAATCTATTATAAAAATGCTGCTACACAGAGTTTTTTTCCTTAACCAAACTATCAAATGCTGTTGTAAATACAGCAAAAGTTTGTAACGAATGCTGTATTTTTTAAAACACAAATTTCACAGGGGACACAAAGTTTTTAAAACTTACATCATGATCATTTGGGTTTATGAAAAATTATTTCTCAGATCGATATATCATACAGCTATATGAAGGGGGCTGTCCCCCAAACCAGAATTATCTCTTGCAGGGTGAACCCCTTATAGTACAGACTAGCAATGTTGTGAGAGTCTGCATTCAACTTCAGTGAAAAAAAATTTTTTTAGGCTATTTCAATGTGTTTGCCCATTTCATGACGGATGATTAACAGGAACAATGTGCAGCAGTTCAATGCACCTGCCCACACTGCACTGAGTGTTTAGCAGCTTTTGACCAAAACAGCATGACCATGACCCCCATGTCCCACCCTCCCTATTCACCAATCTTGCCCATGAGCACCTTTTTTTTGTTTTTGCTCCCCCAGATGATAAAAGTCCTCAAAGGGAAACGTTTGCCAGTGCAGAAGAAGGTGAAACAAAAACGTCAGAAGCACTAAAATGCATCAAAATTGAGAAGCCCAAAAATTGTCTTGAGCAGTGGGAAAAAGCACCTCGATAAGTGCATTTCTTCAAGTTGAGAGTAATTTGAATATGACTGAAGTTTAAACATGTAAGAATATGTACACAATTTTTATTAAAAATTCCAAGTTTATGTGTCCCTTCTTTTTAAAGTGTCAGACTGTGGCATCCATTACAACATAGGGATACACATTCTGAATTCCTTTGTTAATATAATAGGTGAGTCACTTGTATTTTTTACTTCCATTCTTTTGTTTTCAAGAGTCATGCAAATTCTTTAGGTAAAGAACTATCTGGCATAACATCAATTTCCTTTGCATCGTCTTCTTGATTTCACTGTGAAATGAAGACTTGTGCTCCTTCGAGAATATCCCTAAAATTCCTTGACATTCCATGTAGTCTTGATTGTTCCTGAAATAATTCTTGGGTCTCATAATATATCTGTGCCTTTCATCTAACAATGCAATGACTATATCACAGTTGATTTGAAAATCTTCCAAGAAAATTGCAATATGCATGATTATGAAACTATATTATAACTGTTTTTATGTTTTGCTTATATGTCTATTATATAAGCCCAAATCTTTTATAGCAACATACTTTATTCAAGAAGTTACTAATTTAATGTTCTTGAAATTATACATTATTATAATTTTACACAGGAGAAAAGTGAAGATCATAATATAAATTATCACATCTTTCTCAATCCTTGCCCAAAAACAAACACACAGAAATCTCCAGTTACACGTGGAAGCTTCAATAAATATATGTATCTCCCCTCTTCACTTAGATCTATCAAAATAAAAGAAGAGACTGGGCTCGGTGGCTCAGCTTATAATCCCAACACTATGGGAGGCCGAGGGGAGTGTATTGCCTGATCCTGTGGGTTTGAGACCAGCCCAGGCAACTTGGTGAGATCTTGTCTCTACAATAAATAAAAAAGTAGCCAGGTGTGGTAGTGCATACCTGTAGTTCCAGCTACTTGGAAGGCTGAAGTGGAAGGATCACTGGAGCCCAGCAGGTCGACGCTGGGGTGGCCATGAGCATGCCACTGCACTCCAGCCTGGGCGATGGAGTGAGACTCCAATTCAAAAAATAAAATAAAAGAAGAAAATAAAAATGTGAATTAAACTCATAAAAGAAGGAATAAGTGAGCATCCTTAGTAATTAATGTTATAATAGATTCCTTGAAGATATGGAGAAGATAAAAGAAAGAAAAGAGAGAGAGAGAGAAGAAAAGAAAAAGAGAGGAAAAGGAAGGAAGGAAAGATTTGCTAGGGAACGTGTGAAGGAGGCAAAGCCAAAATGAGAGCCTGTTTCTTCTTCAGAATCTCAGAGTATTAGAAACGGAGAAGTGCCAGGTCAGGTGAGATCAGATGGGAGACTGGGGCCCCAAAACGCATTCATGTAAAGTCTGCATAAGGAAGACTTACTTGTCTGAACACAAATCTTTTCCCCAATTTGGGTATAGATTTACCAAACAGACAAGAGTCTACCTTCTGGCAATAAATAAGTCAACAAATAGAGTTAAATCTAAGATATTCCCTTTATAAAAATTGGAAGATCTGAAACGAATAATTTCTGCATTTTGATAACTTCAAAAAATTAGCTAATTAAAACTACATAATTTTCTATTCTCACTGCCTCTGCTTTCTACTCTGTCATTCTTTCTTGAACCTTCTCCATGAAACAATTTTTGGCAATGTCACCAAGATCTACATATTTTAAAATCTGGTGGTCAATGTTCTCTCTCTCTCTCTCTCTCTCTCTCTCTCTCTCTCTCTCATCAGCCTTGACAGCTGGTCTCACCTTCTTTCTTGAAATACCTTTTCCACCTGGCTTTCAGGATCCTTCACTTTGCTGATTAACATCTTACTTGACTGACTGATCATTCTCAGTTTCCGCAACTGGATTCTTCTTCTCTTCCCAATAGCTAGGCATTGGTGTGCCCTGGGTTCAGCACTGAGATTTCTCTCATCTATATTCTTTCCTTAGATGAGTTCATGTGGTACCAGCCAACATACGAGAAATTGTGGGGGGAAATTCTTTTAAGCCATAACATTCTGAGGTAGTTTTATTCACATTAATACTTAACTGAATGTAGGATTAACTAAGGGATTTGAGGCATATGTTTTTATATATTTATCACTATATACACAGACTTTTGATATATAAAACCATAGCATCCTGTACAAACTGTTTTGCATGTTTTACTTTATCATTTTCACTTTTTATTAATATGTTTCATGCCATTAAACATCCCTCAGTGTCACTTATAGTAGCCGCACACTTTGTCATTATGATGTGCTAACATTTATTTTAATAATACCTTGTTATTAGACATCAAAACCATATTCAATTTTTTACTATTATGAACAATCATAAAATAGGCATCTTTAAATATAAATCTTTGTAAACCTTGATAATTTATTTATAATAAACATTTGAAAGCAATGTTTTTAAAGCAAATAGAATATTAAATAATTTTGCTGAGTGTCTATGAAGGAAATTTGTAATCATTTTATATAAATTACCAATCATGTGTAAGAACTACACCACTGATATTTGATGGCTGAAGTAAATTTTGGTATCTAGTTTTAATATCATATAAGAAAGTACACATATGTTAAAAATGAACTTGTGATGTTGAGAAAAAAATCACTAGAAGGCAAAAATTTTATCTCTATGATAAATGACAGAATATTCATTAAAAGAAATTCTTCATCTCATCAGTTGAAGAGAATAGTACTTGAAATAAGTTCTAACTTAATATTTGGATGAGAATCAAACACTATTAAATGAAAAAAAATTGAACGATACCATTTTAACTTCATCATACCATTCTTCAAATCCTGAATTTTTTCATTAAAAAAAGATAAGCACTTAAGGCTCAGTTTAACTGCTTTTCTGAGATACATTAACTATTTCAGCTATACTGTTAGATAAAGAGCACCCAATGCTTACTAAATTCCCTTTATTGGGCCAACAAATATCTACCCAATAATCCGTATATCCTTAAACTATACAATTTGGTATGTTTTGATATACTACACCAAAATCAAAAAAATAAAGATATTCATCAACCCCAAAAGTATTCTCAGTTCCCTTTGTGATATGCCTTTTCCAGCCCTTTTGGCTCAATTCTCAGTCTCACCTCAAGCAAATACTTATTTGCTGCCACCATAGATTAGTTTGTATTTTCTAGAGTTTTATATATGTGGAATTATACAGTATGGGGTCTTTTCTATTTGACTTATTTTACGTGGCATAATTATTTTCAGATTAATCTATGTTGTTTCTAAAATAAATGTCTCATTCCATTAACTTATCACAGTCTTTCATCAAGTGACATTGCAACACTTCATGTATAACATAAGACTCTAGGAACAGTATAATTTTATATTTTCTTACCCGGCCTTCATCATATTGTTATAATACATTTTACTTGTTCATATGTATACGAATACCAATGACATTGATATTATATCTGTTTAAACAGTTGGCTATTTTAAAAGAAATTTTAAAAAGGATTTTATGTTTACTCACATAGTTATCATTTATCACATTCTGTATTCCTTTCTGTAGATTCATATTTCTTTCTTGTATAATTTTCCATCTGCCTGAAAAGCTTTCTTCAACATTTCTTGTAGTGTGGGTCTGCTGATCATGATTTTCTAATGAATTCTTTCTGATTCTGGGTGTCTGAAAAAAGTCTATTTCATTTTTGTTGTTGAAAACTATTTTAATTGGGTATATAGTTCTAGGTTGCCAGTATTTTTTTCTTTGAGTACTTGAAAGATGTTGATTCACTGTCTTTTCACATTTTTACCAAGAAAAATCGATAGTTCTCTTATCTTTGTTTCCCTATGCATAATATGTTCTTTTCCTTGGGTTGCTGGTGGATTTTTCTGTTATCACCATTTTTACCAATTTGATTGCAATATGCCTTGGTATTGTTTTCTTTATGTTTCTTGTGCTTGGGTTTCTTTGAGATTCCTGGATTTATGGGCTTATAGTTTTTACATATCCCCTCCCACCCTTTCACTTCAGGGATTCAAAATACATATTAGGCCACATAAATTGTTCTATATCTCATTGATACACATTATTATTCTCCCAGTTGCATTCAAAATAGTATCATTTCTATGTCTTAAAGTTCACTAAAATATTATTCTTCAATGTCTAATATTATATTTAAACTTTGAAGTGTGTTTTTACATCAGAAGTTATAGTTTTCATTTTTAGAAGTTAAATTTGGATCTTTGTGCAGTATGTTCTATAGCTCTACTTAATTTTTGAATATATAATGATAGCTATATTATTTGCCATCTTTGCATATTTACTTCAGTGTCCATTGGCTATGATTGATTATTTTTTATACTCATAATGAGTTGTAATTTCCCGCTTCTTTGCATACTGGTTAATCTTTGATTGGATTCATGATGCTGTAAATTTTACCTTGTTAGGTGGTAGATATATGTATATTTCTAAAAATATTATTAAGCTTTGCTTTTGGATGTAGTTAATATAGAAATAATTTGAGTCATTTTAGTCTTGCATTTAAGATTTTATATTTCAGAACCAAGAAGTATTTATCTGTGATAAATTATTACCCACTAATAAGGCAAAATCCTTCTGTGAACTCTGTCACTTAGGAGTCTTTTGTAGTTCTGCTAATCCTCTTAGGTTGTTATTTCCTAGGACTGATCAGTACTCTACTGAATTCTTGAGAAGGGCTATCTGCAGATCTCGGGAGTTTTCTCTATGTGCAGCTCTCTCCTCTTCTGTACTCTGTCCTTGAATTCAAACAACCTTGATCATATTAGATACCCAACTTCATCACTTCCTTTCAGAGAGTTTAGTGAGCTCTATGTTCCCCTTCTTTGTGTTGTCACCTGGAAACTTCCTCAAAGTAGTAAAAAGGCAATCACGGGGATTACTTTGTTTCCTGTCTCTCAGGAATCAGTGTCATTCATTAACTGTTATCCAGTGTCTTAAATAACGTTGTTTTGAATACATTTTTCCAGTTTTTGAATGTTTCATAAAAGAAGGTAATTCTAATCCTTATGACCCCAGCTTTACCAGAAGTAAAAAGTAATACTAATTTTAAAAAACGATTATCTACCTGACTATTAATTACACAAAGGTAGGGGGAAAATGACAGACTCATCTTTACAATACATTGATTTTTGGGGGCTACTTCCTTCTTTAGAACTTAAAGTGGCTAAAATTGCTTTTAAATTAAATAGAAACAAAAGCACAAGCTGGTAAAAGTAATGACATAAAGAACTAAAACAGATTTTTATTGCTTACAGATTTCCTATATTCTAGTGTAATCCAAAAATACAGTTTAACATAAAGGAATGGATAGATTACACAGTCTTTATTCAATCATTCATGACTAATATTACTCTCAAGTAAAATTTTTTATAAGAATTTCACAAGAAGTTGTAGGTTATATTCCCTAAAAACAACTTGGGCTCCAGATTATCCATGTGGTAGATGAAAAAATATCTTCCCAAAAATGTAAAATTTAAGAACTCTAACCAAGACATACGCCTAAATATTTGGCCATCTTATTTATTTATTTATCTATTTATTGAGTTGGAGTCTCACTCTGTCGCCCAGACTGGAGTGCAGTGGCTGCTCCCGGCCACTGCAGCCTCGACCTGCTGGGTTCTGGCGATCCTTCCGCCTCAGCCTTTGAGTAGCCGGAATTACAGGCATGCGCTACCATGCCCGGCTAATTTTTTGATTTATTGTAGAGATTAGGTCTCGCTGCCCAGGCGGGTCTCGAACCCGCGGGCTCAGGAAATTCACTCACCTCAGCCTCCCAAAGGCGTGGGATTACAGGCTGAGCCACCGAGCCCGGCTGGCCATCTTATTTTTATAGAAAGTGAAAATGATTTTTGTCTAGTACAAATGTAAACCTTCTTTCCTTGACGATTTATTTTATGAATGAGATTTTTTAAAACCATGTTTGCATAAATTTCAAGACCTGCACTCTATCTGCAAACATATAAACATTATTGTAAAGTGACAAACTTCTGAAATTATCACTTTTCTCAGCAGTTTTCTAAAGAAAAGGACTTTTAAGTAACACAAGCCTTTGAAATATGTTAGCATTCACATTAGAAAATATAAGAATATTTGAAAGACAGTGTGGTAATTTCTGAAAGAACTAGAAATTAACCATCCATATGACCCAGCAATCCCCCTATTGGGAATATACTCGGAGGAACTCAATTCATTCTACAAAAAAAGATACCGGGAAATGCATGCTTGTTGTAACTCTATTCACAATGGAAAAAACATGGAACCAACCATTCTGCCCATTGAAGCTGGACTGGATTAAAAAAATGTGGTACATATGCACAATGGAATATTATGCAGCCATAAAGGACACACATATGGACTTTGCAGCAACATGGGTGGATTTAGAGTCTATTGTAATCAGTGGTCTATCACAGAAACAAAGAGCAGAGTACCAGATGTTCTCACTCATAAGCAGAACCTGAACAATTATCATAATACTATAAGAAAAGGATTGGCAGTAGTGGGAAACTTCCAGGGGATAGGGGTGGGATTGGCAGTTCAGGGAAACTGCCAGGGAAAAGAGAGGCATTCCTCATCAACAAGGGTACCTGCATTCCTCATCAACAAGGGTACCTGCATAACTTGTATACCTAACCCTGAATTGTACCCCACTTCTTTAAAATAAAAAGAAGGAAAAAAAGAAAACATAAGAATATTAAAAAATTTAAAAATGTACATTAGACTGTATAGAGAATATTTCGAAAAAGACTTTAGCCCTAAGGATCTATAGAGTTTTGACAGACAAGGAAGTTACAAATAGTGTTTCCACAAAAGTAAAATTACTAAAATGTGCATTATTTAGTTATTTATTACACTATGTATTATTCTCAGAGCCAGATCTAAATACACGCTAAATATGTTATGACTACTCTTCAGTGAAGTTACAAAGTTGTTTTCGAATTCTTGTGAATCACCTATACATCAACACCAAGCAGGCTGAGAACCAATAAAAAACAAAATCCCATTCACAATAGCCAAAAAATAAAAATAAAAATACAATTTCTCAGTAGTCGTTTAACCAAAGAGGTGAAAGAGCTTTATAATGAGAACTACAAAACTCTGCACAAATAGAAGCACATCCCATGCTCACAAATTAGAAGAATCATATCATCAAGATGTCTAGACCACCCAAAGAAAAGTACAGATTCAATGCAATCTCTATCAAACTACCAGCAATATTTTTTACAAACCTAGACAAGACAATACTTAAGTTCATATTGAAACAAAAAAGAACTAAGAGTGCAAGCAATGCTCAGCAAAAAGAACAAAACTGATGGCATCATGCACCCAGACTTCAAACTTTCCTATAAGGTTATAGTAACTAAAACATCATGGTACAAAAACAGAAACCAATGGAATATGATAGATAATGTGGAAATAAAAACACAGACCTTAAATCAACTCAATTTTAACAAATCTGACAGAAACAAACATTAGGGAAAGGAAATCCATTTAGCAGATTGTAGTGGGAAAACTGGCTAACCACATGCAGAAGAATGAAACTGGACACCTATATATCATCATATACAAAAATTAAAATGTTCTGCATGTGGTCAGCCAGTTTTCCCAGCACCATTTACTGAATAGGTTCTCCTCTCCCAGTGACTGATAGGAAAAAATATTTGCAAGCTATGCATCTAACAAAGTCCTAGCAGCTAGGATCTACAAGAAACTCAGGGGGAAAAAACCCAAAAAACTAATAACCCCATTAAAAAGTGGGCAAAAGACCTAGATGAACAATTCTCAAAGGAAGACACAAGTAACAAACATATTAAAAAATGCTCAGCATCACTAATAATCAAAGAAATGTAAGTCAAAACTACAATGAGATACCATCTCACACTAGTCAGAATGGCTATCATTTAAAAGTCAAAAAACAACAGGTGCTGGCCAGGCTGTGGAGAGAAAAGAACGCCTCTGCACCATTGTTGGGAATGTAAGCTAGCTTGACCTTTGTGGAAAGCAGTGTGATGTTTTTCTCAAATCTCTAAAAATGAAGATACCATTAGACCTAGTAATTCCACTTCTTGAAAAATACCCAGAGAAACATAAATCACTCTTCCAAACATACCTGCATGTGTATGTTTATTGGAGCACTATTCAAACTATCAACAATACCAAACCAACTCTCATGTTCATCAAAAGTAGACTGGATAAAGAATGTGGTACATATACTTGATGTGGTACTTATGCACAGTCAAAAATAAGAAAAACTCATGTCCTTTGAAGCAACTTGGACACAGCTGGAGACCATCATTCTAAGTGAAATATCACAGAAAAAAAATAATACTGCATGTCCGCACTCATAAGTGGGCCCTAAAAATTAGGCATGTGGGCAAATAGATGGAAATAACAGATGCTGGGCACTGATAAAGAAGAGAGGAAAGGAGGGGAGAAAAGGTACACCAAACCACCCACTGGGTACCAGCTCCAACATTGGAAGGGGAAGGGCTTGTCAGAAATCCAAACTTTATCTTCATGCAATATACTTATATAGCAAATCCTCATATGCACCCCACAATTCTAAAATTAAAAAAATAGAATTGTTATGAATGATTCAGGGTATATCTTTTTAACACAATGGTGAAATCAGCAAAGTCAATATCTTTTAATATGTCTATGTGGATAAACAGTACTTAAAAATTATCATTAACAAGTATATCAATCAGCTATTTCTATAGTAGTGCTACATAACAAACCACTTCTCACATCCTTAGTGTCTTCAAATGACAATGAATTACCAATCTTCAAGTTATTTAGGGGCTATATGATCTAGGCTGGATTTGCCTGATCTTCATACTAAACTTCTGATTGAGCTCAAGATTGTTCTACTTCTCTATAATATTTATCTTTCTTCATACTTTCTTTCTCTAACTGGCTGACAAGGACTAGACAGATGAAATCTATCCAGTGGTGAACTATGTCACTTTCTCCACCACTGGAAATAATTTTTAGCAATAATTTTGATGTGATATTCTTCCAGGTGTGTGGGAATATTTGCATAATTTTACCTGAGAACTTTCCATGCATCTTCACGACATCTTTTACTATGTCTTTCTATGTCTCCGGAGCCTTTGCCAGGAGACTGCAAGTGAAACAATGCTGCTCTTTTACTTTTTCATTTCATTTCCTTTTTTTTTTAAGTGAAGAACACTTGTCAACATTACATGTTGCAGAATTTTATCTTCTGTGAACCAACTACTGTAACATCTTTCATGGCCATATCCAGTTGTCCTATGAGTTAAACACAAAACTATTTTCCAGGAAGATACATCTCAAACTTTATACAGTATAAACAAATTTACCTCAGAGTGTCTAACTTTACGCCTACAATTTTTAAGGATCTACCACAAATAGAAACCACATAATATTTTTTCTCATTTAGATGGAAAAATAAGACACAATCATAAATAATGGTTTGGGGTTTTAGTGGCTTATCAATACCTGACTGAATGAATAAAGTAATCCGTCTTTAGTCTTATTTAGTGCTATGAAGTTCCTTAATAACATATAAACCAGAACACAAACATAACAGCATTACTACTCACTTGCTTGTCTCTAGCCATATCATTAGTAAATAGTCTCTTCTTATAAAAATCAAAATTATATTTGAACTGTTACTTGGGTAAGCTTCTTTGAAACCATTGTCTGCTATTATATTTTAAACTATCAAATTCTTTATGAACACTGCTATCAAAAATGTAGAAAATACGAGGGTCTTGTGTATAAATTTGTGTTTTGTTATTTTTTTTCAAAACACAGAGAAAAAAATAAGAAATCTGCAAAATTCCAATATGTAAATGTTCTCTTCCTCAGTTCTGGCCTATACATTCTCCTGTTTAAGGGATTTTATCTGGTTCTGTGCAAGAAAGTAGACCTCCTTATTCCTATAATTGTGACTGCCGCTTGCAGGTGATCAAAAACTTTATTGGAATTTGTAATAATCTCAGATTTTTGAGTGACAGAAATGGTGAAGAGGTCCTGGGCAGGAAATAAAGAGCCCCAATATGCCAGGGAGTGGCGAGGCTCTCTTCTGCTTCAGTCATATTACTGCCCTACATAAAAGCCTGGTTCCCTGCCCTTGTTAGAGTTCCCTGATAAAATGATTAGAATTCCTCCAAAGAGTGACTTCTGAAAACTTATTTTTAATTCTTCAGGTATATCATACGCTAGTGTTCTTATTTCCATCTACCTTTTCCTCTCCCTAAGGGAAAACCATCTAAACTAGTGCACAACAGTATTTTAACAACTAGAGTAACTTGTTACAATCTTATTTATTTATTTATTTGTATTTTACTTTAAAGATGCAGTGTACAATTCAGGATTAGGTATATACAAGTGAACAACATATGGGTAAAGTTTGGGTCTCCATTTGGTCCCCACTTTGCCTGGACAAATAATCTTAAGTGTTTTTTATTCCGTGTTTTCACATTGAAGTACCATAGGTAAAATATTAAAGACCTGGATTTCCTTCTTTCTGATATTGCGGCATTCCCCAGAAGGTCTCAACATGAAGTCAGGATTTTATATGGCAATTGGGAATATTCTTATTGGATCTGAAAGCCCACACTGTCAATGCTTGTCTACAATTCTAATAAAGTCTAAGCACTTATGACTTGCATTGTTTCTTCATCCATCTAACAAACATTTATTGAATGTTTACTATGTTTCAGGCACTGGGACTACAGATAAAAAATCAGAATTAGAAAGAGGAATATTTCTTCAATTTTAAGAAGACAAGAAATTGGGCAAAGGCAAAAAGAAGAATGGAACAGAATGAAATAAGTTAATACATTCTGACTCTCTCTGACTCTCTGACTCTCTCTCTCTCTCTCTCTCTCTCACACATACACACACACACACACACACACACACACACACACACACACACACACACACACACACACGTACGTACATTACAATGATCACCTTTGCTTTGAAATAGGCTTGACCCTGTTGGTACCTGCCTCTCATTCAGTGCCCAGCATACTCTACTTTCCTAAGTGCCTCCTCTCTGGCCTGTCACAGCATAAAGCACTCATCCTGGCAACCCCTATGGCCACATGTTAAGGCACAGCACAGACCAAGGGGCCAAGATCTAGAGGATAGGAAGTGGACAGCTATCAGGTATGCCAGTTAAATTACTGTAGTTGCATGTCTGCTAATGCAAAGCTCATGAGTTTTGTCCTGTTCTGATCACCTGGGCAGGATCCAGGCAATAAACATTATACTGCTGATACATTACAGCCTAAAATTGTCATCATTTTACATTCTCAGGACACATATATTACAAAGCACGTGTATAAATGGGGACCCCAAGATTTATATTTGAAAAACGTCATAATAGCTAAACATGTAAATTTTCTTAAGTACAATTTTTATGTTTATGAAGTTTTTTTAGTCTTTCAAATTAAACACACACACACACACACATTTAGGGATCTTTGCAATACTACTATACTACACAGAATAAATGCCAATTAAAATAAGAGTATGGTGTTAACATAAGTCTCAATATTATCTTTAGCTAGAAGAGAAATTAAACACTTCACTCAAAGACGCAAAGGTAAAATGACTTCAACTCATAGGTCACTTGAAGAACTCACTTAGGAACTTGAGAAAGGCATTTATTATAAAACATAGAAACACTTTTCAAGAATCAATCACTAATAAGAATGCTTCCTTCCATCACATTGGATTGCTTCTTCTCACAACAGGGCAATGCTCTCAATACTTTTCTCTTTGACTTTGACTAAGTATTAGTAATACAGTATTATTAACATCTGACTGATATCTCACTTGCTTTTAAAAAGTAAATCAAATTTTAGGTATTATTGATATATTAAAGGTAAGTCAATCATAATGGTATGATTTAAAACTGGGACTTAAACTAACAACCTTTCCTTCATCATTTTCATGAAAGCATCTCTTGACCTAGGGCTGTGCTCAGGACTTCTAAACAAAGTCAATTTAAAAACTGCAGTATATTTCACCAGAGATACTGTAGTCCAAACATATGAAAAAATTCTCAGTAAGAATTTAAACCATTATAAATACTAGAAAAATTTAGAGAATGGCAATTGTTACAATATAACAGTTTAGTTGCTGAGATGAAATATTCTGAAGATTCATTTTTCTCCCCCTCTCCCATCATCTGAATATCCAAATGGGATAATGTCACATAGAGTTAGTCAAAAGAAAAAAATCAGAGAACATAACTTTACATCTATGTGCATGAAACGCATGTACTTGATCAAGAAAGTAAATAATAAAACTTGCAAATTTCTAGAACTAGAAATTTTTTGCTAACATTTCTACTTTTTAAAATGACTGACAGAGGTGGGAAACTATTGGGGGGGAGGAGAAGGGAGATGGGATTAACGGTAGTAAATATCTGTCTGGGGATGGGGAGACACCTCTTATCAACAAGGGTGCCTGAACGAAGCATATTTGTATACCTAACCCTTAACTGTACTCCACAATATCATAATAAAAAATATTGATTAAAAAATAAAATTAAATAAATAAATTACATGAGATATTCTGCAAAATAAATAAATAAACAAAAAATAAAATGAATGGTGTTACGGCATTGAATGCTGACTCTCTCTTACAGTTAGAAACTGTATAATGTAATCATAATTAAAATATACTTATTGGTTATCAATTTACATATAACTCTACTGTAGGCACGAGGGCAGATATTTTACCCTCTTAGAGATCAAAATCAGAACTGATGACACTAACTGGAACAAATGTCTCAGTTATGTGACACAACAACTGAAAAGAAGTAGATAATAAAATATGACATAAATTCACTTAAATGTCCATGACACATGGTGGCTATAAAATGTTTGGGTGAAGGCGAGAAGTATGGGGATAGGGAAGGTGTTGGCTCTCCTGTGATCTCTACACAAAGACTTCCTGGAGGATGTGGGGCTTCCAAGCAGATCAGGTTGGGACGGTGTGACAAAGTGGAATTCTCTGTGATAACAGAGTTATAGAATTGCCTGGCACAATGCTGGGAGAAGGGAGTGGAATAGTGGAACGGTGGACATCTGAGAGACAGTGATTGGAGTTATGGGAAGGGGTGCACAGCAAAATAGCCAATGAGGTCAAAGCAGAAGGCCAGAATAATTTGAGTTTCTAAAACCAAATTCACAGCCTTCCCTGTGTCCCCAGGCCAAGAAGTCAAGTTCACTCTTAGTTTTGAATTAAAAAACTGAATTAGAAATAACCTAAATAAAAAACAAATCTGAGAAGTAGACATATGGATAGGTTCTCTTTTAAAAACACAAAACTCAATGTGGAAAACATACAAACTAAAAGCAGAATGATGATTAATGTATAAATTATGGAGAAATAAGTCTAATGGGAAAACAAAAATGCTATAGATAAACATGCAAATTTTTTACCACTCTTCAATACTTCCAGTTGAAAGTGGAAAACACCAAAGTTAATTATGATAGAAAAGCAAAAGGCATTTGTTTGTTTGGCTTGTTTGGTCATTTATTACACTATGACTCTCCTATACAGTTACAGTAGACACTAAGCTCATACAGCACATCATATCTAACAGATTATTCTCCATCAACTCAAGCTGAACCACCCTATTCTGGATCTCTTAGTAATATATAATAGTTGTACACATTTTTGAGGGCAGTGATATTTTAATACCAGTAAACAATATATGATGATCAAATCAGGGTAACTGGGATATCCAACACACCAAACATTTATCTTTTCCTTGTGTTGGAAACATTAGAATTATTTTCTTCTGGTTATTTTGAAATATACTATAAATTATTTATTGTATATTTACAACAACTATAATTTCCCTACTATATTATCAAATACCAGAACTTATTCCTTCTGTCTAATTATATTCTTGTACCCATTAACGAGCTTCTCTTCATCCCTTTCCCAGCCTCTGATTACCACCATTCTACTCTCTGTCTCCATGAGATTTACTATTTTAGCTCCCACATATGAGTGAGAACATTGGACATTTGTCTTTGTGTGTCTTGTTTATTTCACTTTACATAATGTCCTCCAGTTCCATCCATGATACTGCAAATGACAAGATTTCAGTTTTTAAGGTTGAGTAATATTCCATTGTATATATGTATTACACTTTCTTTATTCATGGACATTTAGGCTTATTCCATATTTTGGCCATTGTAATGAATGCTGCAATAAACATGGCAATGCATATATGTCTTCAATATACTGTTCTTCTTTCTTTTGGATATATATACCAGGGGATTACTGGATCAAAGGTAGTTCTATTTTTAGTTTTTTAAGGAACCTCCATTCTGTGTTCCTTAATGCCGCAATTCTTTACAATCCCACCATCAGTGTATGAGTATTCCCCTTTCTCCACATTCTCATTAGCATTTGTTATTTTTCATCTTTTTTTGATTAAAGCCATTCTAACTGAGGTGAGATGATATCTTACTGTGGTTTGATTTTCACTTCTCTGATGATTAGTGGTGTTGAGAATTGTTCATATACCTATTGGCCATTTGTATATCCTCTTTTAAGAAATGTCTATTCAGGTCTCTTGTCCGTTTTTAACTTTTTTGTTGTTGTTATTGAGTTGTTTGAGTTCCATATATTTTCTAGTTATTAATCACTTGGATGAATAGTTTGCAAATATTTTTTGTCCCATTCTGTAGGTTGTCTCTTCAGTTTTTTGTTTGCTTTGTTTTTCTGTGCAGAAACTTTTTAATTTGATGTAATCACATTTGTCTCTATTTTTGCTTTCATTGTTCATGCTTTTGAGGTCTTACCAAAAATATCTTTGCTCAGATCAATAGCTTGTAGTGTTTCTTCATGTTTTCTTCTAGTAGTTTTGTAGTTTCAGGTTGTCTATTTAAGTCTTTAATCAACTTTGAGTTGATTTTTGTATATGGAGAAAGATGGGGATCTAGTTTCATTCTCCTGAACATGATATCCAGTTTTTTCAGCACCATTTATTGAAGAGATTGTCCTCTCTCCAATATATGTCCCTAGTGCCTTTGTTGAAAATGGGTTAATTGAGTGCATGGATTTATTTCTGGGTTTTCTATTGGCTTATCTCTCCTTTATCAACATATTCAGCTTGTACTACACTCTTCCAGTGAACTGAAATTTTGCATTTAAAAAAACAATTTTTTTATTGTATTCATATTTTTTAAGGAAAAAAGAAGAAAAAAGTATCTATTGGATACCTAGAACAGCACATGATTTTTCTTGGAGCATTGTATAGTTATAATTTCCTTCCACTCTGTAGTTTCCTCTCATATGTACATACACAAACACTGAAATAATTTTTTAAGTCAACTTGGCTGTCATAAGTTGGAGACCAATTCATTACAAAGGGCTAACAACTGTCTCCTCTTTTATTTTAAGACAAGAGATATATTAGATCCCAAAATGGCAATTAATTTGGGTCTTGAGAAAGAAAAAAAAAAAAAAAAACCCAAAACATTTAAATATTTTTAAACTGACAATATAAACTCATTTGTATTCAATTTATGTACATTATAACATTATTTAGGGGGCTTATTACATGAAGTCATGAGTACAAATGTGAATCATAGTGAAGAAATAGTCACTCCTCAAATTAAAGATATTTTTGTGGGAGGAGAGAGGATCTACTGAAATGAAGATAGATTAGCATTTAAAAAATACTAAGCTTTTTGTTGTTGTTTGTTTGTTTAAGTAAATAATGTCATTCAAAGAGATTGTAGATTTTATGCCCAAGGCAGTGAAACAAGGTGAACAGTGGCGTGATGGGCACTACCAGTAATATGAATGCTGTGAACAGTGAAGTCAGGAAATATTTGCACTGCCTTTTTCTATTCTCCTTTTATTTTAGTCTTTGATGGATATATAATAATTATATTTTATAAGAATGCCAGTGGTGACGGAAGTGCTTCCCTTAATGCAGAGGCTGTAAAGCTATCAGAAGAGCTTTAAGCAAATGTTATCTGTTTTACAGAAGAAATCAATTACCCGCAGATTGCTTAAACCAGTGACAGGCATGGTAAGGAATAAAATGTGTTAAGTAGAAAAGTTACAGCCATCAACATGTAAGGAATTACATGATATATGAAAGCAATCACTTGTTCAATTTACCTTCAAAACTAAAACAAGTTCTTCTGCATTCGAAATAAACATGAACCTCTCTCTGAAAAGGGAACAATTTCCAACTCAATGGAAAAAGTACTGTATAAATTTTAGCCAGCAATAGTGTTATTAGGAGCACACAACCAGGTTTTCAGAGATAAAGTATGTGAACTATTTAACATACTTATTTCAAAGTAGGCATCAGTTTGTCTTCATCTTCCTGCAGTTCAGCATTATGTAATTTTCCTGATATGCTTGGAATAAAAGGAGTCTGCAAGAAAATGCTCCATACTTCATAATATGCCTTATATTTATAGCAAACTGCAAAGGATTTGGCTACTCAATTAAAAATATCTTAATATATTTAAATTCTAATGTTAATTATTATCTGCTGATAACACACATTTTATTACCTACATTAGCAAAAACAGATCCAGAAGCGGACTTTTTTCTTCTGCCACAAGAAAAAAAATAAATGGGTCAAAGAAGTCCCAACTGCTCTGATGGAGGACATCATGGATCCCATGTTCATCACAGCTGTTAATTACTCAGGTGGAGCTGGTATCTTTCTTATGAAACAAGGTCACATTTTTTAGTTGTTTCTCCTATCAGTCCTTCAGGAAGTTTTGCATTGTATAATTGATTTTTAAAAATGAATTAATTCAAATCACATGTAACATAAAAAGTGATTTCTTAATACCGCAAAATAGGAATCATTTTACCAGATGTGCTGTTGAGACATCACAGCATAACCATCATGTTTCCGTGAGTGTCATTGTGTGCAATGACAGCCATGACAAGAGATACCTGCCTAATGAAGAACTTATGTTCTTTTTACTTTCTTTTTTTTAAAGTCAGAAGTGTTTAGAAGAATTTGCTCACATGATCTTTTAATAGAATCAGAAGTAATATACCAGCTGGTGCATATCATTCTTTTATGATATTCTGAGGGAGAGTTTTATACTGATTTAATTTTCTTGGAAATAAAATATGTATATTCAGATTTCATGCAAGTCAATTGTCCTTAATGGACAAATGTTAATGATAAATTTAAAGTACTACATTTTTGGAACATTTGTAAGTTAAAATTTTTAAGAAGAGTCATCCTAGTCATTTTGTTATCACTCAGACACAGAAAACAATATTGTGAAAATTCCCAAATGAAAGACTGCTAGTGCTTTTTCCTCTGCAAAATTACCAGGTTGATATAATGGTGATGTCCTACTGATTATTCACCACAGATCTTCCAGCAGGATAATGCATTCTTAAAATATGAACTTGAAGCTAAAGTATTAAATATGCATTTTTCTCCTCCTATAGGACAAGCTGAAATGCCACATGCTGTTGGTGAGAATGACCCATAAGTGTTGGATTTTTCTCCCCTTGCTCTTCTTTTCCAGAAACAGTTAGTGTGGCGTGCAGTGAACCAAATCAACAATGTGATTCAAGCTGTCTCTGTAGCTTCTTGGCAAAAGAAAGGATAAACTATAAAAACTCCCCTCCTACAGCTTTCAGCTCTTGCTTCCCACACTTTAACATCTTCTGTCACCTCTGGCGCTGTTACTGACCCATGCTAAGCTAAACTAAAGGATGATAAGTTTGCTGCCTTTGCCCTTGTCCTGAGGGGCTGCACATTATCCTATCAAGTATCAGTAGCCATTTCTGTGGGATATTTTTCACCCCACGAAGGCCTTTGGAACAAATGAAATGGGCAGCGAATTACAAAAATGTCATTCTCTAAAGGAAATGGATGAAGGCTTTTGTTCTCCAGTAATAAATAGATGCCACAGGCTTATAACACTATTTTTGTATTAAATTTGACAGGGTTACTATTTCCAGCTCATTAAGGAAACAGCTTGAAAACTCTTTCTGTACTTATAAAAATAATGCTGTTTCCTCTCTTTCTTTCCCACAGTAAACATAAACAATACCTGGCAATAGATCCTGGAAATCACAGATCATGATTAATTTCAAGTAACTTTTGCTAATGTTTGTTTTAAGAATGTATAAAAATCATTTTAGAGAGAGATTTTGAGATTATAAGTGAATTATGTAAGAAGTACCTCTGAGTGAATTTTAAAAGTCTGATTTATACCTATTTTTCTTTCTTTATAAATCACAAATATATTACTTCCTTTTCTCACTTTTCTCACACATTATAGTTTTACAGGGCACTGTGATAAATATGCCATGGACAAAGGTCAAGCAAAGGATAATAACTCAATTCCTTAAATGAAAGCTTCAAAGTAAATCCTCTGTGTTTAACAGCAGTATACAGGGG
Source organism: Carlito syrichta (assembly GCF_000164805.1). Taxonomy (NCBI): domain Eukaryota; kingdom Metazoa; phylum Chordata; class Mammalia; order Primates; family Tarsiidae; genus Carlito; species Carlito syrichta. The sequence continues at coordinate 88,075 of NW_007247802.1, read as the reverse complement.
TCAAGATGACAATGTCTCAGACTTGAGAATAAAATGTGTGTTAATACCTTTGAGCCTCAGTACATTTGTTAAATGGGTACACTTGGACTGACATACTTAGATTTTCTTTGAAGTGGAACTTGAGCAAGATACTTAATATATGATAACAAATTAAATAGCACCACATTTTTTTAAGAGTAAGTGTGAATTGTGTGGTTTATCAGGCAGATTTGAGCATTTTTGTGGTAGCTATTAACTACTTCCAATAAAATAATATTTCTGCTACAGTTTCACTTACACAATGATTTTGGAATTGAGCTACTTTTCACTACTAAACTCATGTTTATTAAAATTTGTAAAACGAAGTAGTGAAAATAATTTATTGAGATTTTAAAGCAATAATTAGACCTATTAGTATATTTATGAAGACTATCAATAGCTGTAATAATACTATTTGTAAAAATCATTTAATAGCGAAACAAATTATAGAGACTCAGATTTTCTGATTTTACATATTAAGTCATAGCTTTTGGATTGACACACAGTTTTGCATTTCTTAAGTTTAGTCAGTATATACCCATATTTTGACAGAATTGATTAGTAAAAACTATAAAAACTGGCTAAATCAATTCTAATTTTCAATTAAGTCATCATTTCTTAAAGGCACATTTTTTAAAACATTCTACTCTGAATTATGTATCTTCAAGAGCTATATATATATATTATGTATCTATATATATTATGTATCTTCAAGATATATATATATATTTATCTTTGCTGCTTAATATAAGATCACATGCCTAGCTTTGTGAACTCCCTGATTATATAAGCTGGAAAAGAGCACTAAGGAAGCCAGTTTCTACAAAGACTGTCTAAGCATGTTAGTCCATGTCTATCCATTTAACACATGTACTGAGGCTCAAGATACTAATGCATATGCTAATTTCTAGCCAGATCACTGTCATCTTGGCTCCTATACATTTCTGTGAGCCACGCATCACCCATTTCCTAGTATCTTTTTTTTTTGATGAGGTAGTCTCCATTGATTGAAACTAAGAACTCTTTATCCTTAAATGTTTAAGTTCCTTGACTAAATCTAATGAGTGATTCTTTCATACAAGAGAGGAAAGTGTTTGAAAACCACATAAGAAAAAAGTTATAAGAATAACAGGAAAAAATTCTCAAATAATCAAGTCTAAAAAAGAAAAACTCATTTTTAGTTGCAAGTGGACTATTATGACTAATAATCCTCATATTTATATCGCACACATAATAGGTTAAATAGTATATGGTAGATTAAGAAGACTTTCATTAACGTAAAAATTGTTAAAACATTGTGGTAGTTTACTTAGAAAGTTGGGTTGATTTGTTTTCTGTTGGTCTTCAAAAATAAAAGTCTTCATTCTATTTGTTCTGTCCTACCCATAAGAAATGGAAATAAAGTACAGACTATATACAATATTTTCACCATCTACATACTTGTTTAACATTTGCCTTCTTCTTTTATCTGACCACTCAATTACAGACATTTCTCAAAAATCATCAGTTTTCTCTAATGTATCATGCGCAAAGACAATTTTGAAATAAATTGACGTTTATTCTTCCCCTGATATGTGGTTTTAAAAAATTTAATCAACAGGTCTAAAACGGAGTTTCTTATTTCCCAAAATATCTCCTTCCCTTCTGATTTCCTTATTGTTACATCCCAGGAAGCAATAAATGAAACCCAGAGGACGTAAGTGGTATTGTGGGAACGGCCATAGGAAAAAAATGCTACACTTTCTCCTAAGGATTAAAAAAAAAAAAGAAAAAGAAAAAGAAAAGAAATGACAATAAGCAAAAAGAAATAAGTTCCCCCACCTACTGGTGAAACTGAAGATTGTTCATACACATTGGAGCCGAGGACTTCAGAGTAAGAAAATAAAATATAAAGCTTTGCAGATCGGCAACCAGTTGGCATCCTACAGGCCCCAGTGGAGCAGGGAGAAGGGCTAGAAGTGTAAGGCTGCTGCAAACTCTGGTGGTCTAATGAAAAGACGCTCTGTATATGGGCCTCTTCATCTTGCTGACTGGCTGATGGGATCTCTGCTTGGCAGAACTGGGGAGGGGGGGCATAAGGTCTGTTAAGTGTCTTTTAGCAGATCTTTGATAAATTATTGAACTCATAATCTTTTTGTAAATTGAATTAAGTAACCTGTCTTTATATGCCATGTTTTGCTGCAAAAGGGCAGAAAAAGTTACAATATGGCAACCTAGGAATATTTTATAAAATAAATCACTTCGGAAATTTGCCCCAAAATGCCAGATTATTTACACCAGAGGCACTGTGGCACTTGAACATTTAATTTCACCAAACCTAATTAACTATTCTTCAATATAATAGAGTGGGAAATATACGAAAGCATAAAAATGAGATCAGAATAATTTAGAGTTTGAAGAACTAAATTTTATAGAATATTAAAGTCTAAATAAAAAATGGTTTTCTTTTTTAACAAATGGCAAGAATGTAGGTAAAGAAGACTATCTTTCATAGAGAAACTATTACATTTGAGGAATTTCCTCTTATGTTGATCTTTAAAAATAGAATAAACTATCCAATTTAGTCAGTTATCTTATCTCGTTATACACATTTTTCTTTTAAAATTTATTTTAGAGTTGTAGGGTACATGTGAGGATTTGCTACATAAGTAAATTGTGCGAGGGTGAGGTTTGGGCTTTCAGGAGCCCTCTTCCCTCCTAGTAGTTAGTGTACATGGTACCCAGTGGGTGGTTGTGTGCCCCTTATATTCCCTCTCTCTCCTTTTCATTCCCTTAGCAGTTCCCAGCATCTAATGTCCCCACCCTTGCGTCTATGTGCCCAATGTTTGGTGCCCACTTATGAGTGACAACAAGTGGTCTTCAGTATTTTGTTTCTGTGATAGTTCACTTAGAATGATGGTCTCCAGCTGCATCCATGTTCCTCAAAGGACATGATTTTGTTCTTCTCTGTGGCTACATAGTATTCCATCATTTGTACATGTGCCACATTTCCTTTGCCACTTTTGATGAACATCTAGTTTGGTTCCATGTATTTTTTTCTATTGTGAATAGTGCTGTAATAAGCATACCCACATACCCAAGCAGGTATCTTTTGGTAGACTGATTTATGTTCCTCTGGGTATATTCTTAGGAGTGGAGTTGCTGGGTCATATGATAGCTCACTTTTTAGTTATCTAAAAAATGCTACACTGCTTTCCACAAAGGTTGAACTAGCTTACATTCCCACCAACAGTAAAGAAGCATTCCCTTTTCTTCACAGTCTCAACAACAACTGTTGTTTTTTGCCTTTTATTAAAAACCACCTTGGCCAGTGTGAATTGGTATCTCATTGTAGCTTTGATTTGCGTTTTTCTGAGGATCAATGAAGCTGAGCATTTTTTTCATGTTTTTGGCTGCTTGTATGTCTTCCTTTTAGAATTGTCTGTTCATGTCCTTTGCCCACTTTCTAATAGGGCTATTCGTTTTTTTCTCTGTCAATTCATTTGAGTTCCATGTAGATCCTGGATGTTAGGCCTTTCTCGAGTGCATAGCTCACAAATATTCTTCTTTTCCCCATTCTGTGAGTTATTTACATACTTTCTTGATGGTTCGTTTTGCTATGCAAAACTTTTTAGCTTGATAAGGTCCAACCTGTCAATTTTAGATTTTGCTGCATTTATTTTTGAGGACTTGGTCATGAACTCATTGCCTAAACTGATGTCCAAGAGGGTGTTCCTTAAGTTTTCTTCTCAGACTCTTATAGTTTGAGAGTTCACATTTAATTCCTTGATCTATTTTGAGTTAATTTTTGTATATGGTGATAGGTAATGGACCAGTTTTGGTGAGAGGTAGTGGACCAGTTTTATTCTTCTGCATATGGTTAGCCAGTTTTCCCACCACTGTTTGCTAAATAGGGTTTCCTTTCCTCAGTGCTTGTTTTTGTGAGCTTTGTCAAAGCTGAGTTGGTTGAAGGTGTTTAATTTTATTTCTGGAATCTCTGTTCTGTTTTATTGGTCTATTTTTGTACCAGTACCATGCTTATGCACACCTTTTATTTCAATTCCTGTCATTCAGTTAGCTGGCCCTCTTAATTATGATTTTTCAATACTTCTAGCACGCATACATTATTTTAAATTTCTGTTGCTTCTATTCAAGTTTGTGTCCTCATTATCTTTCTTTCCTATATAGATAACTTCTAAAACCTCAGAACCAGTTAGGCCCACCTCCACTCCCTCCCCACCCCTCCTGTGCACTATCATAAGTAACTCTCCATAAATCATCCCCACTCAACAACCCTGGAAGCAGTACAGTGCAGCAACCAGATTGCTGCATCTCTCGTGATTTTGGTGAACACAGCCAGGTTGCTTGATACTTCTAACAGTTTCCTCATTCTGAAAAGCAGGACTACTAATAAACAATATCTCCCTCAAACAGTTGATATTTGTAAAGCACTTACATTTTCTGTGAAATTTTCCTAAGTTCTCTTCTAAGAGACTTTTAGTGGGTATGTTCCCTTACAATACCTAAATAATATGTAATGTCAATTATGTTATCCTTTGAATTTGCTGACATTTTGAACACATATTCAATAATACTTGAAATACTATTATATTCCAAAATTATTTATTTTTCTTCATAAAGAAACATTGTATACACTAATTTTATCACTTTTATATCTCTGTGTTATATATAAGTGGTTTATAAGTCATTTAAAGGTATGCATATTATAACACATCTAGGTGATTTTTTTCCCCTATACATTGTCTTCTAAAAATATGGGACTAATAGGTGTTTATGGAATCTGGGACAAGTTTTAGCTAAAACACTCAAGGAATAGTGAGATACTCTAAACCTAGTTACTTTAAATATCTTTTTTAATAACAGCATTAGTTCTGTTTTTGTTAAGAATACAATAACTACCACATTTAATCATTCCTGGGGAATAATCATGAAGGTTGATTTTTATTACCATCTTAATTTTAGATGATAATATTAAATTGGAATCTCCAACTAGTGTTGTTAACAACATCTAGCAAAATGAAATGTAATTTAAAGCCATAATACATGATTTTAAAAGGGGAATAAATAAATGCTTTTAAATTGCTTGACTTATATTGATAAAAGTTGAACACATGATTCATCTTTTTAAAGTTTATTTTCTAAATTTAACTTTAAGCCACCATACAGCAACTATCTCTGGTTAAAAACTGCTTGGCAAAATCAGCTATCAGATGTGTATTATATATCTGCTTAATATAAATAGAATTCTTCAAATCATATTATATTAATTAGCTACATGATAGAACAAGCCATGTTTAGATTATTTATTGAACTAATTTAATTTGCACAGTGGCAGCTAATGTAAAAAAAAACATTTTGATTTCAAACTTGATTTTAGACGTTGTTATATAAAAAATATTAAATTGGAATTTGAAAACAATTTCTCTCTCTCCCCCCTTTCAGAGAAATAATTTGTGATATAGTAATTCCACTTTGGTAGATAAAAGTATAAATATTTCTTAAAAGGATAAGAATAAACTAGATGATGAAAAACTGTTGGAACAATATGAATCCTACTTGCTAATATTAGCACCAGATTTGTATCTCTTAATGCCCCTTTCAGGATCCTTTTGAAATCAATGGGATGTCTATTCATTAAAGTGGAAAAGAATACACCTTAAGTGCCTTGCTGGGATATACTCAGAACAAACAAATGGAAACTAAATCCCACTTCCCACAGGACTACAAGTTTGTTTCTGTACTATCTATTATGAAGAAGCAAATATTCCACTGGGTCCTAAGAAGTAGATGAGAGAAAAAGCAAAGAAATAAAGGTCCTTGATCCAAATAATAAAGTGGGCCTAAACTAAACAATTATGCAGAAATACATGATGAGAAAAGTATTAATATGATTACTAGTGTATTTGGAGAGGATGTAAAAGTGACCATGAAGAGACTTTTGACAAGAACACATAACTCAAGTGCTTTAATGCTAACAATTAAGAAACAAAACTTTGTCACATAGCCTAGCCTCACATGAAAATAACACTATTTCACAGCTGCTGCAGATATATTTTACAATGCATCTAATTAAATAATAATACCCATAATTCAAATGTTTCCTGGTCCTGTGGTAGTGGGTTATCAGAACTTATTAACATTAGTGTCACTAAAGTTGGTATACAACCCTTCACTGTTAAAATTTGATTGGCTAAAAATAAAAAAAAAGATATTTCAGTGAGTTCAGCAATGGAAGTGGACAATAACCGTGATGAAAGGAAATAGGAACTATTTGTTAAAATTTAATAAGTAGTGTATAGAAGGTTAAAAGTGTCCTAATTCAACCAGCAATATTGTCCTCACCAATTTGTTATCACTTTTTTATTGGTATAGCTCTCATATTCTAACCATATATTATTCAGGGATAAACAAATGTATTGGCTACTTTATCAAATAGACATTTGCTCAGTGGAAGCCACATTTTCCATGTGAGATGTGTACCTTGCATAGTTTTCAAATAAAGGAAACTATTATATGATGACTGCACAGGAAAAGCTCTGATCAAAATTCCTGTTATCAGAGATATATTGAGCACTTTGTGCCAAGTACCATTCAAACCTAAGTAAATTCTATGTGGTTAATATATTTCTTTAACCAAAAAAGTCATCAAAATTTACCTATAAACTCATTTTCTAAAGTATAAGACTCCCAATGATTTTAGACACCCAAACCACATATACCCCATAATAAAAGCACAGATGTATTCTTCTCAGACCAGAAATTCCAGTTAATATATTTAGGAATAGCAAAATGTATTAATTCTGTTCTGGTTTAAATTTTTATTCTCTTAGGTAAAAAAAAAAATTTTGCCATAAGGGCCTCGATATAATAGAAACTATTTAAAATTTACATATACATATGTTTTTCCTTCTGTTTTGTGCTTTATATCATAATAAACAAAAACAAAATATTTTGGAATCAATTAAATAAGTACAAGCATGAAGCCCTGAAATGTAAGTAGAAACATTGTTATTGCATTATTTCAGTGGGTTTTTTTGTTACTTGCTACAGTTATCATTTCAAGTTCACACTTTGATGTTGAAGTATAGAAATGATTTAGAATAAAGTGAAATGATTAAAGTAATTAATAATATTGAGTTCGAAAATCAATGTGAACAAGAAACAGACTGATATTCTCTTGTGACCTGTAAAATAAACACACTCGGCTAGGCTCGGTGGCTCAGCCTGTAATCTCAGCACTTTGGGAGGCCAAGGCAAGTAGATTATTTTAGCCCGCAGTCTGGAGACCAGCCCGGACAACTTGGTGAGACCTCATCTCTACAATAAATCAAAAACTAGCCAGGCGTGGTAGTGCGCGCCTGTAGTTCTGGCTATTTGGAAGGCTGAGGCAGAAGGATTGCTGGAGCCCAGCAGGTCGAGGCTGGAGTGGCCTTGATCTACCTTGGCACTCTAGCCTGGGTGATGGAGTGAGACTCCAACAAGGAAAGAAAGAAAGGAAAGAAAGGAAGGAAAGGGAGGGAGGAAGGAAGGAAGGAAGGAAGGAAGGAAGGAAGGAAGGAAGGAAGGAAGGAAGGAAGGAAGGAAAGAAAGAAAGAAAGAAAGAAAGAAAGAAAGAAAGAAAGAAAGAAAGAAAGAAAGAAAGAAAGAAAATAAATAAACAGACTTTATTGATAATTTCAAAAGAAGTTATTCCAGAATGTTTTGGAAAATCACAGCATTCTTAAAATGATCAGATGTCTATGCAAAGTGGTGGCTCTAATCTACAAGCTTAAATTGAAGATAGGACATTATTGTCAATCTCATACATATCTTTAGATACTTTATAATTTAAGAGTGCATTGTCTTCCATGTTCTTTTAACAGACCTCAGGTATTATTTTTATCTCACATGTGTTACTAAGTCAATCCTAGAAGAAGAAATTTATTTCTCCTTCACCTGTTTCTATCTAAAAAAAAAATGACACATAAAATCAATAAGTAAAATAGGAGGAAAAGAAACTATGTGTTGTGAATAAAGAAGAAAATGAGAGCCTGGCTCGGTGGCTCAGCCTGTAATCCCGTGCCTTGAGAGGCTGAGGTGAGTGGATTGCCTGAGCCTGCGGGCTTGAGACCCGCCTGGGCAACTTGGTGAGACCTCATCTCTACAAAAAAAAAAAAAAATCAGTCGGGCGTGGTAGCGCATGCCTGTAATTCCGGCTACTTGGAAAGCTGAGGCGGAAGGATTGCAGGAGCCCAGCAGGTCGAGGCTGCGGTAGCCGGGAGCGGCCACAGCACTCCAGTCTGGGCGACAGAGTGAGACTCCAACTCAAAAAAAAAAAGAGAGAAGAAAATGAAAATATAAATGAGATACTAAATAAGCCTTCATAAATCAAAAATCTTGATGACTCTACCCACTTCTTTTCTTTTTTTCACTTGTCATTGTCAAAAAGATTGTCTGCAATGCCTAGCCATCCATATTTTTTACTTTTTATTTTCTACACTGATCCAAGCTGGCTATTTGCATGCTACTTTTATTTTTAAACTTTTGCTTTTTACCTCTTTTAATTAATTCTAAAGTCTGACACTTTTAACCCCCACTCATCTCCCCAATTAAGTTGAAGTAGGAATAAGATTTATAATGTTCAGAATGTTAATACTTCCCAAAATGAATTCAAAAAGGAATGACAGAATAACTGGATTTTACTTTTTAGCGGTAGCCTACAATTGCCTACCTTAACACTCTGGAAAGAAATCTCACAAAGGGAATTTTCCATATGTTCTCTAGCTTCAGGAAGGCATTCAATTAACTAAAAAACACCATTTCATGAAAGGTATGAGAAAAGAGCACACAATGATTTTGCCAAAGGGACAGCAATTCCAGGATCTTTCAAAGTAGCAACAAGCAGAGAATGCAGAGTATGGTATGGCTCAAATGACCATGCTACTATGAGTTCTATCTGAGCAGCTTATTTCAATTCATTACTTCTGAGTTTTGAATTGTGCCCAGCATCAAATCAACTCCTGATATATCTATGGTGACAGAAATTCTGTTCAGAGCTGTGTCGTCATCACGTACTAATTTTGTAGTCAACAACACTTTGCTTGATGTTGAACAATTCAGCTGCCACTTTCACCAGCCAGCATGTGCTCAGAGCAACCAAATCCCTTTACCTGAAGACATTTGATAACACACTAGAACTTAGAGGAATACTCAACTTCTCTTTACCAGACCAGCTTTTAACTCACGGGGGGAAGACAAAAGTCTATCTAGTGAACTAACTCAGAAAAAATATGAAGACAAGGCAAACATAAAATGAGCTCATGGCATTTTGCGTGATATATACTGCTATTTTACCTGTTATATGTTAGTCATTCTTCTTTCAGATTTACATATTTCTCCATTTATACATAGAGAATTGAGGACTTTAAAAAGTTTTTCCCTGTCTCTGGTAGATTCGATAATATTTGGGTTTCAAGAATATTTCTGATTATTGTTCAAAACTAATTTTATCAGAAGGAATTTGGTTTTCAAAAACCATTGTGACTTTAGAATTCTCTTTTGTGCTTCTACCAATCGAGCTCCTGTTGCTGTTGGGTTGGTTTCTTGGGAAGAAGCTTGTCCTCTGCTCCAATCTTCTGTTTCCATGTTTTCCCAGGAATGATCACTATAGGAGAGGGTGATGAAAGAGAAGCGTGGGAAAGACAGTGTCCCAGTGTTAAGGCCAAAGTTAATGTTGAAAGTCAAAAAAAGGAACATTAAATTCTCTGTAATATTAATGAACACTGAGAATGAATACACTCATTTTTTTTTTTCTTCTCTCTCTCTCTCTCTCCCTCTCTTCTTTCAGAATTCTAACTATTACAAACTTACTTTTCAAGTTCAGAGGAATTTTTTAAAATCTCATTTAGGGCATAAACTATTATAACAATTGCTATTTTCAAGATCTCTTTACCCATTAAGTTAGATTATCGAAAATGCAAATGAATAAAAAGGAAGGTAAGTTTTTATTATAAAGAGTAAAAAACAAAAAGAAACTCCTAAGTAAATGAGTTTGGCTGTTTCCACGCTACAGGATGAGCAGCTAGCTTTCCTGCTGGCTAATGAGCTATTTTTGACCTGACTGAAACCATTTCAGTACCCCTCTAGTGTCTACTCATTCACAAAGGCTTCCCCCGCCCCCCTTCCATTCTCATCCAATGGGCTGTATGCCTGATCTGCATGCAATATTGTCCGCCAGCATGAACGATTTACAATGGGCACTTTATTTCTGTAATTTAAAAGGGGAAAAAAAAAAAAACCAGAGAGAAAAACAACTACTGATGTAAAATATCATTTTTTCCTTTCTAATGGATGAGTAATAACCAGGAGATTTCTAAAAAGCTATCCAGGGTGCCTGTCAGCGCTGGCAAAATTTCTGACCCAGAGAAATATATTCACAAACAGCCCCTGTGATTATGAGTTACGGGCCCCTTTGGATAAAACTGCTCAGAGAAGCACCAGAGCTATTATAAAACTAGCCTAAATACTTGGCACATTGAATTCACCATCCATACATACAGTTTTGCACAGAAGGAAATATCGAAAATTATATTTTTTGAATTAAATTGAAAGCAACATATATGAAATATATGGTTACAAGAACTCTACAATGAAGGGCAATTTCAAAAGATGCCAAAGGGCTGGAAATCAGTAAATAGATGTAAATTAGATCAGGCTTTGGCACCTTGCAAATCCATATTCCCATCAGCCCCAATCCTTGTGTTCCAATTTAACTTGATTCTGAAGATTCTCTTTGTGGTCTGATTTGGAACCTATTTCCCTCTTTTGAGATGAGAACAATAAGGGAGGAGAGGAGGAATATGGGAGGAAAGGTAACAACCATTCACTTGAAATAGGGATCATTTTGCTTCATGTTCCCTTTCAGTCTACCCTGCCCTTGCATAGATCTTGGCAACGGTTGCTGTTTCAGTGCCAATTGAGGGAAGGCAGTGGGCTTCGTGCTGGAGTGGAGAAGAGCAGTATAACGTCTCCAAACGGAAACGGTGTGTCAAACACTGGAAGCCGCAAGAAAATTAGGGAAAGAGAGCGCTCTGCAATTATCATTATTATTATCGTTGTTATTATTATTATTTCAACAAGGAATTGAAAACAACTTCAATAACTCAAATCAGAGCTTTGCTCTACATGGGATTTCTCTTAACAAGGGCTGTTCAGTCACAGCTGCCTCCTGCAGGTCCCCTTGGGAAAACTCAGCAACTTGGGCATAACTTTCCTCCAGGCGGCTCTCAGAGAGCTGCTCACTTTGCAGAATATGAACAACGTGTCTCTGATGAGCAAGAAGGTAGATGCACTCGGTAAGGTATGTAGGAACGACACAAGGTTGACACTGGCTTAAAATGGAAATGATTGATGCAGCATTCATACAGTTTCCATACACAGAGAAAGTCGCTTGGATAACAATCAGTGAAAGTGGCAACTTGGCATCCTGTAGAAGAAACATCTGGTTGGCTGACTGCAATTCCACTCATGACTCAGCCGTTTTGGCACTGTACAGACACAATCAGAGATCAATTTTATGACGTCGTCTGTGCTTATTTGTGCTTCGTCTTAAAACGCAGGCAAACGTCCAAATGTGATTGTGAGGCGATAGTGGTAGAGTAATAACTTAGATTTGTGAGTAAAGCATGTAAATACTATCGGGATAAATCATGTAAATACTAACTTGAGTCATATTGACAGTCTGCAGAGTATTTCTATATGTCTTACATCATTTGGTTCTCATAGTTACCCTGTGAGATAGACAAGGAAACCGAGGCTAAGGACACTTTTAAAAACTTGAACTTTAATTAAGGTCATCTGATTCCAATTCTAGTGTTAATTTCTATTCACTGTGGATAAGGGGGATGCTAATTTGAAGAAAGAGTGCTTTGATGTCTGGTGGGGGTTGCTACTCTTGGCTCAGAAGTGGGAGAGAGAAAGGGATGAAATATACCCTCATAATTTGGAATCTGTTGTGGAATAATTACAGTGTGTGTTTGTGGGGATGGAGGGATACCATATGTATTTACATAAATGTGGACATTGGCATTTTGTGTGTGACTGTGCCCTACAGGTAGTGATCAGTGTTCACATGTGGCTGAAAACTCATTGGAGGCACCAGTCTTAGTCACTTGGTACATGGCCCCCATCCTAGCAGGAATGTTACTGCTCAGTTAGCTGCTGCCATCCTCTCATTATGCTTTAAGGTGATATAAGATAGAAAAGTGGAAGAAGCGGTAGCAGTGGCAAACGCCATCACTGTCATTTTCAATATGCCCTGAGTAAGAGACAACTCAAAGAGGTGGTGATTGTCCATCACCTCTGAAGTTAGAATCTGCATTCTCAGTTTCCATATTTGAAAAAAACAGGTGGACCATCTCTTTATTTCAGTGATTATGAATAAACCTTTTTTTTTTTTTTCCAGTAGTTCCTAAATAGTCTTCCTGGGTTTTTGTTGTTGTTGTTCAAAGATGAAATACTTAGATGACATACTGAATGCACTGTGAAACTCAGACTAAGTGGAAATTTCATTGCTGTTGGCTAATAACTTTTTCCTAGCAGCTCCATTCAGGAAATGGGTGTACCTAGAGGTGCATAAGAAGAAGCAGTTCCTGTACATAAAGAAAATAAGGAGATAATGCTATGTAACACTAATCCTAAAAATCATGGTTAGTTTCATAGGCGTGGTTCTTAATTTCTGCCTTTTTTTGTTTGTTTGTTTCAAGAATAAAACAGAGAGCAAACTGACAGCCAGAGATTAATGCAAAAAAGGTGGCTCTTCCCCAAACATTCCACCTTTTTATCCCACTGTCTGGAAAAGGAATTGAGGTTTAGGAAACTAATAGTGCTTTTGCATTTTTCTTCATTAGGAAGTCTTTTTGTGTGAAACAAGCTCCAAATTTTTGCCATTCATGATTCCTGGCCACAGGGTGATATTCTTCAGTGACACAATCTTCAGTGTATATAAGGCAGAGAATCATTTATTATCCCGAGCACACGACGTAGCTAAGACGCAGCTGAAATCACCCCTCCCACACTCTCCACTTCAACAACAGCAACTCATTATCAGAAGCACGTTTCAAAGGGCGGTGCAAGCACAAAAATCAATCTGATTGCCTGTATAGCTCAGCAAAATCATTCTAAGGGAGAAAAAAAAAATGCCAGAGAGTAAGGAGAACAGGGGCTGGGAGGTGGACAAGAGCAGGAGTGAGAACATAAACCCTCCCGGGTCCATAAGGACTGAAGTTTAATGGCTGAGTGCTTGTTTTGAACTGTGACCTGAGGTTTGGCTGGGCACTAACAGTGGCATGCCTCATCAGCCACTGTCATAGCCACCCCAGGGTATACCTCCAGCAGGGAGTCAGCTCCATATCCTGAATTCTCAACTACCAGCTACCCACTGCCTCCTCCGCACGCACTGCTGAGACCCTGCCGAGAAATCAGCATGCAACCCAAGGAAGCATCCTTTCCTTTGGAATAAAAATTAATATTACTTGTCATATTTCATGTCTGAGCTCTTTTCATGCTTTATCCTCTGGTAATGAGGGCTAAATTACCAATATTAGTAGATTTTCATGGCTAGCACAGAAAGAGCTGTTACCAGAATAAATGTTTGCCTTGCTTCTGTTGGACACAGGCTTTGCTAATGCAGCTTTGCTAATTATTTCTAAATAGGCAATAATCTGCATCCCCTAGTGCTGGATAGTGGATTGGCCACGTACCTGCTATTTCCCTTATTTACATGTTTTACAACTTTATCAACTACACTAATTACACTCTGAGCACTGTTTAAAATTTTCTGTTAATAGAGATACAATGATGCACCAGAGGATGTGTATTTATGCCATAATTGCGCCTCTGTTCCTACGATGCAGTCTCCAATTAGCTGTCTACGGTGGCACAAGCAGCTGCCTGATATTCTAAAGCAGTGAAACATCTGCACGGCGGATGATACGCTCACAAGGATTTTTTTTTTAAGCCTAGAAATTTACACCCAAGGGAGTGCAGACAAATAGGAGCCTGTCATGTGTAGGGATGATTAGAAATCCTCACCATGGCAACATTGGAGCAGCCATGTCACAGAGTGAGGGGACACATGTCTAGATGAAGGCGCTAAAAACATTTGCCATTTTTTTTTTTTTTAGCTTCAGTCTTCCAAACTTCCCTCCCTCCCCCTTTCTCTTTTTTATAGCCTTCTCTTTGCATCTAAAGCCAACCAAAACAGCAGGTGAAAAGGCCAAAGTCTGCAGCCATGCAAGGCATATGACATACGGGATCTAGTGTTAGGAAAAACAGTGAGCAATCAGAAATGTTAGGCCCAGGAGACGTGCAGGGCCAGGAATGGGTGCGAGTGTGTTTTGTTTGAAAAATATCATCATCATAATTTTTTTTAGTGATGGGTTGGGTTAAGAGCAAAAGGGAAGATAGAAAATAAATATTAGACAGAACATAACACTTGAGGTACCTTAGTCAAAAGATGACACCTAATTTTAAATTTCCTTTTAACCCTCATTAACAGTTACAATTTCTGCATGAACAGTTGGCTAGCACACATTAGTGAGGGAAGGCACACAAATGTCTTCTAGTCTGATATTGAATATATTTCTTAATGGCTGCTTCTTTGATAAGCCTGCCTGTATAAGGACAGTACATGGATGTATTTGGTTATATGTAAAAAGGACATTAAATCCTATAGAAAAATATCAAGGAAAGGCAAAAATACATCATTATGCTTTCTAGATTTATATTGATTTACAACATTAATTATACTTTTGTTAAGAATAATGTTGTATTTTGCCTATGATTTGACCACATAGGCATCAAAGATGCATCTCACAGTATTACATGTTTTGGTCTACATATTGCTTTAATTCCTTTATTAAAATACTGAAGTTTAAGTTATTAATTTTAAAATTGGTTCTACAAATAATTATTATATCATATGGTCATGGCAACATTTCACAATTGATAACAAAGGCATGTTTAAAAGCATTTAATTAGCATGGAGCTAAGAGGTGAAAGGGGCTACTAGTAGTGAAATAATTAGAGGGAAATGCTTTAATATAAAGAGTAATTATAGACAGGAGCAAAAACGTAACATATGTGCTAAATTATAAGAGTACCGCAAGCAATGCGAATTGCATTAAGGATCAATCTAATCAGCTAAAATCATCTGTTCTGTGACATGATCCCCTTGGTAAGGCACTAGGTTGCCTTCTCCTGTGTTACCTAACATCACTTTGGGCTGCTACCTCAGAATCTTCAAGAAGTCAGGATAAGGTACAGAACATCCTGTTATAATTGAATCTCTCTTGGGCATAAGTCCCCAAATATACATTTAAAAATTATTTAATGCATTCCCTTGAGAAATAATATAACATTAAAAAATGCTGTAGTTAAATATTTAGTTTATTTTTAGAAGTATTATATATGTATGTATATGCATAAGTATATGTATATACATACATTTATAAAGACTGGCAATGCTTTCAAATAATTGCATAATACTCTATGCCCATAGTATAAAATCTCAAAGTTGGAGTTTTGATTAGAAGTAAGGTTTTATGAGTCCTCAACATGTTTAAAATAACTTCATGAAATTCTAGTAAAAATTTAAGGAAAAGTTCATTTTGAGTTAACAGACTATATTAGCATGAGTTGGGGTTAATGGCAGATAAGTCTCCTAAGACTCCTCCTTCCAATTTCCTAACACAGTGTTACCAGTGGGTACGATGATCAATATTTCAGTCAGCCCCTCAGGCTCCTGGCTTTTACCAGACCATGGCACTAAGACACCTTACCGTGTTTACCAATGAAATCACAAAACGTTAGGCTAACAGTGAAAATGTCTTTCCTCTACTTAACACTTGAGTAACGTGAGCATTATTTATTTCATTCCAAAAGAGAAACTGAGAGTTGCCTTTTTTGCCCCCATATGCTGTAAGTAAATTCTGAGTGCAGTTGGGTAGAGGCTACATAAACAATTCTTGTCATGACTCTGGTCTGTGAGTCTCATTGTCCCTCAGCATACCATATTTTGTACAAGCCTTATATTAGAGAAGTATGATACTGAAGATCTACCATCCACCACATCTGTCAGCGTAAGGACAGAGTTTATCTGATAAACAAGTCATTTTTGGAAACTGCAGATGCTCCCACTGTGAAGTATTAAATGTGGCCCCGCTTAGATACATAGAATGGGGTTCCGGTCGACTGAACGCGGGCTGATAAGCTCTGCACAGCTCAGAATGCTGTTTGCCCACATACTAATGTTAAACAAAAGAACCGCAGACTGCAGAGAAAGGATGCGGGTCAGACCAGTAAATTGCTTAAACCCTTAGGCAGCCTTCTGAAAAGAAAAGGCATGAAAGAAGCTGATATGAGCTTTTATGCAGAATTGTTCTGTTTATTATCCCTGTTAAGAAAATGATGGCAAGTGTCTTGTTAAACTATATATTCCCAATAAGACAAGAAGACTGACTCTCTCTAAACAAGATGCAATATGCCAGTGGTCATCACTTATAAACCATACATATCTGCTACATTATTTCTATATTATGAATCCAATAAGAAAGACAATAATTTAAGTTGTACACATGAAAACCATAAAGGCTGTTAAATTGTGACTTAGTATCACACTACCTGATTTGTCACTGGGCATTCCAAGCTAATAACAATCTGTCATGGAAGAAATCCATTTTGTATAAAAATTTCACTCTCTTCCATTAAAACTTTGTTAGTTTTCAATTGGGATGACTCTATTTCAAATAAATTGCTGAGACAGCTGAATAATAAAACCAGAATAAAGTATATCATTGTGACAACATGTAAACTTATTCTGAACAGAGCAGGGATATAATTTTATTAGTAAAATTCTGCAGTAGATAACATGGAAGTCAATACTGAATCTCCCCTGTGTTAGGGGTTAGAGGTGGTGGAAGAGAGGAGAAGATTCTTGAGTTTGCTAGACTTTTAATACTTTCTCTCACATCTGACCTCCTCAGGAAATGACATCTTTTCTGAAAGCAGATTTTTCTTCCACTCAGCCCAGTCTCCTCTCTTTTCTCTCCCCTCCTGCAGAGACACTCCCATTCTGATTCATGTATTGGGACAAAGGAAATGAGGACAGATCCCAAGGCTTAAGGAAAATCTGATGGGAGAACCCTAAAAGATAAGTAATCCATTTCATCCAAATATCAATGCAAGAAAAGATTTAGCAATCAAAGAGTAACATGCAGAAGGAAGAAATAAAACTACATGCTGCAAAGATAGAATAAAGAAAAACACACACAGGCAATTGCACCAACAATAAAAAATTAAAAATTACCCTTTGCTTAAAACTAGTATAACATGTCACTGAGTACTACTTTGACATTTCCCTGCGGCTTTTCTCAACAGGCAACAAATGAAAACAATCTTGAAACTGGTCTGCTAAAGGCTCAGTAGAGCAAGCATGTCCATACTTTGTCATCAGATAATCTTACAATCGCGGTCAGTCTTAAAGCATTTACACCGATAGGAGCAACAGGTTTTGAATAGGAAATGCTCAACACTGGTGCTAAGTGTTTAACCAAGATAGACACACACTAATAAAGTCTTCGGTATTATAATTAGATTTTAGTGAAAATAAAGTTTGATCATTCTACCCTTAAGGTACACCAGAAGCTGGGTACTAAAGGAGTAACAAAGAGAGCCCCAACCAGTCAAGGGGAACAGAAGGGGAGAGCCACGCCCGCCCAGGCACATGGGACAGCTGATTGTGTGGACTCAGTTTGAATAGTAGACAGCTCAGCTAAGCACAGACATCAAAGGGGAAGGGAGATGCACAGAAGTGAAAAAAACATTTTGTCTCTAGATTAAAAAAAATTTTTTTTAAAGATTCTGACACAGTGACATTGCACTCTAGTGAATGGTCCATGGAGGGAGCTGTTGACACAAGTTCCTGGGTGGAGATAAAATGACACCATTACATCCATCAGAATAGAAAAAGAAAAGGGAGGCTAACTTAACTAAACAACACATTTGAAATGATTTGGCAAAAATAATCTTCCTTTAAGCTACAAATCTGTTCTCTCAGGGCATCACGTAACTTAGATCCCTCCCAGGCAACTTCTATATGGCCCCTTTGCTGTGGATCACAGAGTCTGTCTGTCCAGAGCAGAGGCACAGAAGCCAACACTCTTCAGATTACACACATAAACCCCCCACACCAAATAGGGAAGTGCTGAGAAAGGCTAATGGGAAGTGAGTTAACCCCTGCAATGCCAGCCATTTTGTTATGGTATATATTTACTAATTTCTTCATGAGATGAATTGATTGGAGGGATGTTGTCAGCATAAAGGCTAGTCTGAGACCCCTGTGAAAGGACAGGGCATGCAGAGAATGTATCTTTTTGTATAATGTCTGACTCTAGAATGCATAAGGGGTGTGTCGCTTCAAGTACTTTCCATTTCACACATCTTTCTGTATAGAAGTTTTGCAGAGTAAGTCTTTTTCTTCTTTTTTGTTGGTGACAGGCATGGGCATTGACAAGCTTTAGATGATAAACGATGCAGGTTATATCCGCAGGCTGAAAATCTTAACTGCTCAAGTTTTATCTCCAAAGACCCCCACCCACCTAATCGGAAAGCTCCTGGCAGATACAGGGTGCACCGCTATGCCTAAAAGGTCAGCTGTGTCTGGGAGCGGAACTAAGGTAGAGTGATCCTTAGAGTATGCTGTCCTCTGTCACCTTTTCTCTTCTGCCTCATCACTCCCTTGAGGGAGACTTACAGGAAGCACACAGGTATTCCCTGAGTCTGAGAGCCACATTGATAACATCTGTTCTCAGATGTGGGATATGCTTTTTGTTTTTTTTAATTGCAGACTTCCTCTCATACCTGTAAGTACCAGAGAGTGAATAGTTAGCTCAAGGGGAGATACTCTGTAACTGGTAAACTTGAATTATTTGGGATTAATGTTTTGGAAAATAAAACTTTCTTTTAACAACTCACATACATATTTTCTTTTAGAAAACCTACCACAGTTGGGCACGGTGGCTCAGGCCTTAATCCCATCACTTTGGGAGGCCAAGACAAGAGGATCGCCTCAGCCCACGGGTTCAAGTCTAGCCTGGGCAACTTGATGAGACCTCGGCTCTACCATAAATCAAAAAATTACCAAGGCATGGTGGCATGTACCTATACTTCCAGCTACTTGGAAGGTTGAGGCAGAAGAATCACCTGAGCCCAAAAGTCGAGGCTGCAGTGGCTGTGAGCGTGCCATTGCACTCTAGCCTGGGCGACAGAGGGAGACTCCAATTCAAAAAAAAAAAAGCAAAGAAAAAGAAAAAAGAAAACCTACCGCAAAGGCTAACATCTGAGGTCGAGAAAACTTTTGAAAGTGCAAATACTGAAATGAGAAAGAGAATGATCTTACTTTTTTGAATTCTAGAAAACACTTTGCTCATATTTAGCTGTTATCACAAATCATTTCACCAAGAAGCCACAAAAATATGTATACATTTTGGAGGTGTGAAAGTTTCTCTTGAATTAACGTTCACTAAAGGTAACATTTTTTTAAAAATAGCAATACTAAAACCAAGTTTTACCCTTACATATGCTTGAATGATACTGAAAAGTCTCAAATAGAACAGAGAGTTTCTTTTCCGTGGATTTTGGTAAAAATGTGTGAAATGGTGAGGGCTACTTGATTCATCAAGGATGACTTTGAATTAAAATACTTCTATGCCTGCAGTATCCCATTATCCTCATAACAAACTTTTATGTGGGACAGAATTTATCATCAGTATCAGGGTTTGTAAACAGAGAAACTATGGTAAGAATAGTCAATGCTGTTTCTAAAAGAGGAATCCTTTTTTCATTTGTTTTATATTTTTTCAGTAGATTTTCCTTTTGTGGGGTAAATTCAGACCTTGGGATAAATCTCAAAGATGACTTTTGATTTATTTCCTAAAACTGGTTCTCACAAACACGTTTCTTAACGTTGACACTCACAAATATGATGCTTAAACATTATTCATCATAGAACACTGAGGATTTACATGTTGATCCATTAAATTGTTCTCATTTTATAATAAAAAATCCTTCCCAGTTTGACTTTCTGAACTGCCAATATGCTTATGAAGGGTGCTAATCGATCAATCTGCAGGAACATTATTTTTCTCTTAATTATTTAAATCTAGCCATATTTAGGAAAGGATGCAGAAACATATAAAATGGAAAAATAAAATATAGAAAAAAATAAAAAGAATAGAAGTGACTGTGGAACAATTTGATAATTTGCTCTCCATGGGAACATATTTGTACATCAAACATATTTCTAGAAAGGAATCACAATGAACAGCATGTTTTAGATTATAAAGTTTATATATAGATTGTGTTTACATAAGTCGACATATTTCGGAGGCCCTAATACTTGGATATTGAACCCAATCATCACTTTTTACCTTGGTGTCTTCTTAACCTACTCCATCTCTCCAGATCTCGGTTTCCTCATCTATACAAGGTTAATACCTAAGCCATAAGTTTGAAGGGAGGATTACTTGATTATTCAATGTGAGTAATATCTGTATTCTTTTTTTTTTTTAAGTTGGATTCTCACTCTGTCGCCCAGACTAGAGTGCAGTGGCTGCTCCCAGCCACCACAGCCTAGACCTGAGGGGCTCCGGCGATCCTTCCACCTCAGCCTTCCGAATAGCTGGAATTACAGGCGCGTGTTACCATGCCCGGCTAATTTTTTGATTTTTATTGTAGAGATGAGGTCTCGCCTGCCCAGGCAGGTCTCGAACTCGCGGGCTCAGGCAATCCACTCACCTTAGCCTCCCAAAGGCACGGGATTACAGGCTGAGCCACCGAGCCCGGCAATATCTGTATTCTTAATTCCATCAATTCAGATAAGTGGAGATTTTATATTGAATAAACTTGATATTTTGCTTTTATTTAGGAAACACTATTGGAGATACAAATAAATTAGGAAGTCAAAAAAGTAATCATGCATGCAAGCCTTATATTCTTGATTATATTTAAAATGAAAATTTAAAAATTCTTCTACTGGAAACACACCAAAGAGTCATCTAGATATTTGAGTTCTAGTCTTAGTTTCTTCTCAGAAGGAAACCTATTCCTGGGCCCCCCTTGCAAAAGAAATGAAGTACTCTGAATATATGGCAACCTCATTAGAAATCCATTATTTTGTTTCATAGGCTTGTCATCCAAATGGAAACCTTTGTGAATATAAGAGGGCACTGTTGACAACTACTCTCTTCCAATAGGAACAAACCCATTTTCTCTCTTGCAAACAGAGACTTTTGGTACCCCTACTTTTTACCGACCGATGAGCAATTGGTGATACACTAGGTAATGAAACTGTTTTCATTGTTACATAAAATCAACAATTGCGGGATAATTCCCCTTAATCAATTTCACCTACCTGAGTTATGTAGAAATTCTCCCTTTAACAAAGAGTTTAAAGTGCATTTCAAGGACCTACCTAGACTGCTAAATAAATACTACTTCGGTTATGAGAAACATCTCTGTTACACAAACCTCATTTTCTGCAAAATAATTTTTTAAAATCCTGTATCCATGACGGTTTGCCTAAATTAATTTGGTAATATTGATACAGGCATTCATAGAAAGGAAATTTGCTGAATTAAACTCAACAGGAAAATACTGAGTCATTTTTAGGCAATTTCAAAAGGATGTAAAAGTCTGACATTAATACTTATTGATTTTTGCCTTAATTTTAAAATGCAAGCCATTATAGACTATTGATGTAGCTTTTGTTTTTATCTCTTTGGTAATATCCCTATCACCTCTAACTTACACAGAGCTTCTGAAAGAGGTGCTATGAAATTCCATTTCTTTGTCAATGATGCAAAAACACAACTTCCTGACCAGTTGAGGGGAGCTACAATCAGCTCATGAGAGCTGCAGAAGCTCTCCTAGTTGGGTACAGGATCATCTTGCCATCAAATGTGACCTGACACGATCAACAACAGTTGATATATGTGCTGTAGTTACTAAGGCTAAACTCTTGATCAATATGTCAGATTTCAAAAGCGATTGCAACAAAGTAGACTCTGGATTATGAGGGAGCTGAATTCACAAAGGCAATGGAAGGACAAATCAGGCAGGACTGCCTGTATTTTGCATGTCAAAGGACAGAGCACATGATACCAGATCTATAAATGCCTGAGTACTTAGGAAGGCAGTAGTCTGTGGATCATTTGGTGGGCTAAAAATGTTAAACATTACAAGTTAATTATTAGTAAGAAGAAGAAAGAGAAGAGGAGCATGAGCACACACAGTTCTGTAAACCCCAGTGATTCTGCCCAGGCCTGTGACTTGCTCAGACCTCACCTAAGCATCCATTAACATGAT
This sequence comes from Carlito syrichta, assembly GCF_000164805.1. Taxonomy (NCBI): domain Eukaryota; kingdom Metazoa; phylum Chordata; class Mammalia; order Primates; family Tarsiidae; genus Carlito; species Carlito syrichta. The sequence continues at coordinate 65,656 of NW_007247802.1, read as the reverse complement.
AATGCACATTAATCCCACCAAACACAACTCATCTGTCATCCTCAGTGGCAACCCATCTGTGTGCATGTTGAAGGGGGGAATTCTCAGTTTTAGCTGAGCAGGGATTAGCTTCAGAGGAAAGGCTGATTTTCCCTAATTCTTTGCTAGGAAAGCACTCATTTGTTTGCATTTATTGAAGCACCTATTTACTTTTCAGCTTTCATCATCTCCCCAACATCTTAAGCAAAAGCTAAGCAGAGGATGGATGAAATGGCAATAAAAACAGCTCAGAACAATCAAGCTGATGCCTAATTTAGTTCTCTCTCAAAGTTGGTGATATCATTTATTTTTATTTCTTGGCTGATCTCAGAAATGCTTTCTGTCAAAGCAAAGAAAAATAGGTACATATTTTTATATCTTTAAAGTGTTGTCCATTAAGGGGCTATGCTATTCCATATTGCTTTACTCTAATTGATATAACATGTATAAATGCTAGGTATGTTTTTATTATCATGTATATTCTCCATTGTGTGAACAAGAAAGAGAAGATATCACTTCAGAAAAAGTAAAAAGGAAAAGCAGCTTAATTTTTTCTCACTATTAAAAACAGATATGGTGAATACTTGCCTTGTCATAAAACTTACCCCATGCTAAATTGTCTGTTCTTTGAGATATATCTATTTTGAACAAAATTATATATGTATAAAAAACAAATGCAAACTTCCTTCTAATGAAAACCTACAAAATATAAGATACACTGTCCAAAAAAATCACTGAAAAGTCTTGAGGGCCAATTAACTATCTCATTCAGTCAACTTCATGACTGGTTAGTTGACCTAATTGTTTCACTCTTTAACTGGTTATATTGTGATAATGCAGTAGTGACCTTCTGTGATATAAACAACAAATTCATATAGCCATTTAAAAATATACACAAAATCAAAGAACAGACCCGGTTGATTTTTCATCAAAATGATATGTTACTTAACCGGTTTGCAAGTTTATTTAAAAAGCTATATAGTTCTATGTTTAGGCACAGCTAGGGATTTTCTGTTGTTGTTGTTAGTACCTATAAAGGTAGTAAATGTCGTGTACTTTTACATTCCTCATCTAGAGCATCCTAAAGTGTGTTTTGTTGAATGTTAAAAGATATTATGTGCAAAGTGTTCCATCATGAAACAAGTCTGGTAAAAATTGGAATTAATAAAGTTAGCCAGGTTAATTCTCTAAATGATTTCTTCATTAATGAATTTCGTGTACTTATAAATAGAAAACATGTGAGGAAGCTATTTTACATTTTAAACTCTGTTTCCTCATCTGTAAAATGGGAGATGGGAGAAAAAAAACAGAACGACCGATCAAGTAAGGCAGGCAAAGCAGTTAAGAGTGCCAACCACAGAGCAAGCACTTAATCAAAATTAGTTAATATTGCTAGCATGTATATTAATCTAAATATATTTGGCAATTTTTTTCCCCAAGTAACATTACTTGGAGTTAAAGTTGCAGAATTCACTCTGGAAAACACTGCCCTCAATCTGAAAAAAGTTAAACAGCACGAATAAGAAAAGTACCTATTTTAAAAAGACAAGTAAAATGAAGCTAAAACATTCCAGGAAAAAGTATCACACTATAAAATTTTTAACTTGTAACTTTCATTGGAGTATCTGGTACTGAACATTCACTAGCACCTGCCCATCATACCTGAAAAATGAAACAGATGCTAGAAAACTGACACAATAAAGCAAACACTACTATTTAGCTTTTGTTTTCTTTTTCTTCCATTCAAGGTGCCACTAATGGAAATGACATAAAAATTTGTGTATGGTAGCACTTCTGAAAAAGAGCATCTATGTAAACAGAGCATGAAGGAAGCATGAAAGAATCTAGCAAGCTCCATTTGGGTCTTTAGACCTAATAGACCAGATTTGGCCCTTAGATGTGCATGCATGCACGAGGTGATACTAAATTTGACTGAAGCTGTGCAAACAGTCCAAAAGCAAAATGAGTCCAATGCTTGATGCCTAAAGAGTTGGAACTGCAATTTCCAGACAAGAGAGGCACAGAGTGCTACCCAGGCAGAGAGATGTCCTGTTTTACCCTTACTGAGAACAGTGATATTTTAAGAGAAAGGAATTTTAAGAGATTTTAAGTTTGCTTTTTCCTAGGACACTATAACCAGATTTATTTTCAAATTTATTTAGACCCATATAAAATAAATTTTGTGATATAAAACACATTTCCTTCTGATCACTTAAAAATATGTGGCCATTTGTGATCTGTCGAAGTCAATGAAAGATATAAAACTTGTATGTATGTACAGAATTTCGGTTTCACCAAAGTGAACCCAGTGCATTTGCTTGAATATGCAATGATGCAATCACTAAAATAAATGTACTTGCTGCACTCAATTAAACATTGTATTGTACATGTGTGTTTATTCAATTGTGTGATGATACAGTGATTGAAACACACACACTTGCTGCATTTGTCTCAATCTGTAAAGCATTTATTTAAATGTACAATCAATCACAGGCTTCTGCTTTTAATGTTTTCTTTGTATTTTTAGAGCATACTAAACATAGACCATTGTGTGTATGCTGTGGCATGGTGAAGAACTTAAATGGACATCAAATAAGGGAATATAAAATTCAAATTTAAAGGAAAGAGGTTATGCAACGAATATGTGGAAATGCTGTCAACTCTAATACACTTGTATATATAAGGTTAGATTTTTAGGTGCTGAACTTTTTGTTGATAGGTGGCTACATGTATAGTTATATTAATATATACTTAATAGTAATTACCAAAACAATATAAAATAATTCAAACATACATTAAAATATTTGCTTCATAATTATATATAGCATTATTAAATCTTATTCTATAATATTGATTACCTTTAAAATGCTCATTATTGTAATCATCAGATTGTTCTATTTTATGAAATTGTTATGAGTCATCCTTCTGTTTGTTATGCCTGGGAATTCTTACTCAGGGTACAGTGTATCATAGTTTATAATTTTAAAAGGTAACCTTATCTTTAGTAGGGCACTGTCTCTGTTCTCTGTGGCCTGAGTTGAGAAAATATCCCTCCAGAGCAACTCTTCCTGGCTGACATTCTAGCCTGAGACCAATTTAACTTAACTTTATATTCTTTTATTTGTTTATTTATTTATTTATTTTTGAGTTCGAGTCTCACTCTGTCGCCCAGACTGGAGTGCAGTGGCCGTTCCCGGCCACCGCAGCCTCGACCTGCTGGGCTCCAGCGATCCTTCCGCCTCAGCCTTCCAAGTAGCCGGTAGCATGCGCTACCACGCCCAGCTGATTTTTTGATTTATTGTAGAGATGAGGTCTCACTGCCCAGGTGGGTCTTGAACCCGCAGGCTCAGGCAATCCACTCACCTCAGCCTCCCAAAGACACGGGATTACAGGCTGAGCCACCGAGCCCGGCTAATTTTATATTCTAAACTCATTTTACTGCAAGTCCAGAGCTTTGTTTTTCTCTCCATTCAGTGCCAAGGCAGAGAGAGACAAATTTCCTTGCCCACCTCTGGGTTTGTGGCCTTTCTTTTCTATTTATCTGGAGAGTGTTTTTCTTCTGTGCTTGACATGGTCAACTCTTCTCATCTTTTAGATCTGAATTTACATCTCACCTCTTTAAAGAAGCTGCCCCCAAAGACATTTTCATTCTTTTTTAGTTATATGTGTATGTAATTAACATTTATTGATTGTCACAATGTTTCAGGCACAGGAAATGCAGTGATGAATGGGACAGATGCAACCACTATACCTATAAAGTTGATAATATGGCAGTGTGACCCTTCCATACTTCACTTGACTATCCCATTCCTTACATAGTACATGCTATAGTATGCAATTTTTGTATTTGCTTACCTTTTTCTTTGTGTATTTCTCTTCTTGATTACACATTTCCTAAGGACCAACACTTTGCTTTTCTTGCTCACTATTTTCCTCAGTGTTCAAAACAGAACCTGGTACACAGTTGGTGGTCCAAAAAATCAAGCTGGATTAACTAGTTAAGAGAAGGACAATAGAATTAGTCTTGCAATAACTTAAAGCAACTACCATTATTGCTGGTTTGCATTTGAAGAGACACAAAAGCTGGGTGGCACCAATGGCATGGCCAAACCATGCTGTTGGTCAATTACAGAACCAGAGATTAGCACTAAGTCAGTGCTTCTCAGAGTATACAACCTTATCCATGCTATTTTGAATTATTTCATTTTGCACCTATGAGCAACAGAAAATTCTTAAGAGACTATTCCGTGAGAAGAGCCAGGTTTAAATTCAGAAGGGTTACTTCACTACCCTCATCTCTGTAGCAGGGATAATAATATCTAACTCTTAGCTAACTATAAACATCAAATAAGATGATAGATATAAAGTTTTAGAATATTATTATTGCTCTAGTTATTATTATTATTACCTAGGAACAAAAAATATAAAATTGTCAGAAGCATCTTCTGTGTGGAAGTTTTTTGAACTACAGTCATTTACATGGAAAATCTAGGGTCCATTTCTTATACTTCTTTTTGAATCTATAGGAACAAATAAGCCTGTGTCATTCCTCAGAAGGCATTCAACCTATATGTATTGAGTGAATAAGTAAATGGAGATATAAAGAGTGAATTAATTAATTCTTTGCAAAAAAGAATAGATTTTTATAAAGCCAAGTCCAAACCTAAACAGCACTTCGAAAATTATTAAGCAAGCATGGTTTTTAAAAGTGTATTTAATTACTTCATAATTGCATATAACATTATTGAATCTTATTTCATGTCATTAATTACTTTAAATATGCTTATTATTATATTCATCAGATTTTTCTGAGTGCTATGTGCTTGTTGAGGGCAGACAGGACCCTCCAGGGACTAAAATAGTGCAGAATTTTAGATCAGACTCTTCTCTTAACTTTCCTATGTAAGTCATGTACCATCTTGATGCTTATAAAATAGTAATACCGCTGGGCTCAGTGGCTCAGCCTGTAGTCCCAGCGCTTTGGGAGGCTGAGGTGAGTGGATTGCCTGAGCCCACGGGTTCAAGACCCACCTGGATAACTTGGCAAGAACTCATCTCTATAATAAATCAAAAAATTAGCCGGGCGTGGCAGCGCACGCCTGTAGTTCCAGCTACTTAAAAGGCTGAGGCAGAAGGATCGCGGGAGCCCAGCAGGTCGAGGCTGTAGTGGCCGGGAGCGGCCACTGCACTTCAATCTGGGTGACAGAGTGAGACTCTAACTCAGAAAAAAAAAATAGCAATACTAGTAACAATAACAAAAAAATGATTATACTTGTACAACATATCTGATAAGTCATCATTAAAAGTTCATTTTAAATTTTAAAGTATTTGGACACTTTAAAATGTTATATATATGAGGGCTATGATTACTTTTAGCAATACTTGACAATGAGTACTTGATTTAGAAAAAAGAGAAAAGGGCCAAACTTTCAACCATTACTTCATTCACACTTATTTGGAAGCTTGAACTTTTTTTCTTTCCTGTAAGACTCATATGGAGCTTTTCTTCTTTATCTTGATTAAGAGGATTCAGTTGTCAGGGGACATTACCTAATTCCAGACAGAGGGAGGGTTGAGCAAAGTCATTGGAAGCTCAAGAGAAGGAAAAAAGGTTCTTGGAAAAAGTAGGACCTCAACTAGAATAAGCTAGCGAGCTCTGAGGACTCAAACTTCACCCAGCCTTATAGGTGCCTAAACCATTTCTTGCCATTCCCCAACCCCAAACAGGCCAGAGATTGTTCTCCTCGTCTTTCAGCGTGCACTCACTATGGGCTCCTGGAGGAATAAGTATACCTCCTTTTCCACCAAGGACAACTACCTGCCCTGCAAGAGCCATGCTGTTGAACCCAGGAGAACCCATGTTTGGTCAGGAGCTGCCTGCCTTGCAGGCGGCCCGGCCAAGATAGAAATGGTTCCATCTGGCAGCTTACTTCCATCAGGACAATGAACTTATCAGCTGACTCTGTGCTGCTTTACTGATAAATCCTGTTTGGCTTTTAGCCACCATCAGTCTTACCCTATCCTGATGTTTGTGACTTAGACTGCACCATTTTTACCTAATGCTGCCTCCACCCCTACACTGATATTACTACTACCTGCCTGAAATGCTTCTGCTCAAGTCCCTGATGACTGAGATAATTATGTCCTCTTAGTGTGCCTGAGACAGTCCTAATGCACTCATTGTGCCAATATGATAGCTGCAACTCTGCTCTCATTCTCAAGCATCATGGATTGGACCTTAAATTACGTGTTCATACTGCTAGACCCTGACTGTAGGGGATCTGTCTGCCTTCATTTTCATCCAGTAGAGAGATGCATCCATTGCCATGTAGATAAACCAATCACTACCTTGGGCTGACCATAAAAACTACCAATGATTTAAAGAAAGAAAATAATTTAATTCCTAATGCCATAGCATTTGTCAATAATAGATATATTATATAGTCCTTGCTTATTTTTTTTAATCTGTCTTCCCTAACTGCAGTTTAACTTTCATGAGTGCTGGGACCTCTTCTAGTTTGTAAACTATAGTATCTTCAGCACCAGAAGGTTATTGATAAATATTTTTTGTCCACGTAAATAACTGAAAGAAATCCAAGAACGAAAGCGTCAGAATTTGGCACTTATCTCAGGCCCAGAAGTACCCTGAGTTCTTTATCTATACTATATTTTTCAATCCTAACAACAACTTCACAGTGCAAATATTACTTTTAAAGATGAATAAGCCAAAGAAGAGCAAGGATAAATAATTTGGCCCATGTCACATGGCCAGAAAGCATTGAGCCTAGGATACACAAGGGCTTTAATGCTAGAGTGCTTGGATACCCTATTAATATACCACCGAACCAGATACCCTTCAGTTCTTTTCACCAGCAAATATTTTGTGGGTTGTTGTTGTTCCAACAGATTGGAAGAAAATAAGCCTTAGAGAGAAAGAAATACTTTCAGTTTCTGAGGAGGTATATTTTGATTTTTTAAAAACCAATAAACTGAAAACTTGTCATGCATCCAAGTCTAGAGAGTAGTTAATGAAAAAGCATATGCCACATTTCATTATTTTTCTAGGATGGATAAAATAGCTAACACTAAATCAGGCAGTGTTGACTGCGCTATCACCATCTTGCTGGTAGACAGTAGAGGGAACTATTAGTACATTTAGCAGCAAGATGTACACAGTCTATACGGCAAAGGAGGCAAAGCAAGCAACTTACATACAGCATACATCACCTTTAGATCTCCCCTCATTTTTAAAGTTATACCATTTTATTACATACTTCTCTTACCCTGACAACACCCTCTAGTCAATTCAGAATGAAATCTATAAAAGATTGGCTTTGCATGCTAAAGAACTTAGAATTTCTTTTTTTATTGAGTGTCTGAGCTGGAATCTCATTGTCATTCAGATGCAGTGTAAGTTACCTGTCGAAGTCCCCAAGGAACTTTCACCACTCCTTTTCTCTCTTATTCTCCCCAGTCTTTGCTTCCTCTGACCTCTTCACCTCCTTCTCACAATCTCAACCATCTGGAACAATTTTCTTATTTTCCTCTGACAAGTGTCATATCTTACTTAAGACTCTCCTTAAAACTCTTCTCTTCTAAGGAGATAATTTCAAGCTTTCTATGATAGATGTGTGGGTATTCTGATCACGACATCTACCATTTTGTTGATAGCCAGGGGCTAATGGCACGAGTCTACTGCCTAGTAAATTGACCCCCGCCCCCTTTCTTACTACCCTCAAAGAGAATTATCTTTCCAGATAGAGTTTAGGAGTTTAGGTGCTACTGTAGTCCACCACAAGAAACGCCAAGTCTCTTCTTGGATAAGTTGAGGAATTCTACCTTCAAATATCAGCAGCATGGGGGTGATCTGAATGCATAACTTACAAATTTGTCTCCCTGGCATAACTCAGGAGGAGATGGGAGAAATATTTTATTGATATTCTTCCACATACTACCTGAGTTTTTTGTTTTTTGGGGTTTTTTTTGAGTTGGCGTCTCACTCTGTCGCCCAGACTGGAGTGCAGGCCACTGCAGCCTCAACCTGCTGGGCTCCGGTGATCCTTCCCCCTCAGCCTTCCAAGTAGCTGGAATTACAGGCATGCGCTACCACACCCGGCTGATTTTTTTATTTATTGTAAAGATGAGGTCTCGCTACCCAGGCGGTTCTCGAACCTGTGGGCTCAGGCAATCCACTCACCTCAGTCTCCCAAAGGTGCGGGTTTACAGGCTTAGCCACCAAGTCCGGCCTACCTGAGTTTTTAAAGACACATTGCATGGACCATTTAAAACACAGAACCAAGTCCTAGTGCAATTTCAATTAAGAGTTGCATATGAGAAATAGGACAGGCATTTAAAAATGTATCTCAGAAAACTAGAATACTGGAAGATGTAAGCTAGAAGGATTTCATGGGCACATAATCTTGGAGAGTAATATACACATACTTCCAACCTTGGAAATACATAATGAATATTAATGACATTAACAAAATAAGTCTCTGAGAAGTCCTGTCAGAACCAATCTCCACTACTAAGTTACTAAGTACATCCCAAATTTGTTCCATCACAGAACTCTTCTAATTGATGTAGGATACCATGCTACTTAGCATTCAGCAGAACACAATTGAGGACATATAGTCTCAGAAAATGAAAACTGGAACAGGTCTATAAAATAAATCAAGTCCAGCCCTTTGATCTTATTGGTAAATAAACTTAGACATTGAGAGGCTGTCTTCCTAATTCATGAAATATCACATATTTTAGTTTCTTTATCAGGTTCCTTGAGTCTCCGTTTCCCTATGCCAATCCATCTTTCCCTAATCCCTGCTGAAGTACCTTCTCATTGCCCAGCGCCCATAATTTTAAGTCTGGTCAATCAGCTCAAAATTACCTCTTGACATAGCCTAAAATATATATTCCTTAGCATGACTTTCTGTGATTTGGGTGACCTGCATATGCACTTTCAGTGTCATCCATGACTATTCCTCCAAATGCACCTCATGTGCTGACCAAAGTGTGGACCTGTTTTCTCAAAGACATTCAGTACTTTTCCACCTCTGGGAATTCTATTCATTTCTGCTGATCAAATCTTGCCAATGGTACTTTCTCCACAAAGACTTCCAGGATTCCCTAAGTTGGAATTTTACATTTTGTCATGTTCCCAAAGTGCAACGTATCTGCACTTTAACTTATCAGACATTATTGTGTAATTAATGACTTGCCTGAGAGTCTCTGTGAGACAGGAAACTTCTTCTTCTTTTTTTTTTTTTTTTTTTTTGAGTTGGAGTCTCACTCTGTCGCCCAGACTGGCCGCTCCCGGCCACCGCAGCCTCGACCTGCTGGGCTCCGGCGATCCTTCTGCCTCAGCCTTCCAAGTAGCTAGAACTACAGACGCGCGCTACCACGCCTGTCTAATTTTTGATTTTATTGTAGAAATGAGGTCTCGCTGCCCAGGTGGGTCTCGAACCCGCGGGCTCAGGCAATCCACTCACCTCAGCCTCCCAAAGGCGCGGGATTACAGGCTGAGCCACCGAGCCCGGCTTAGGAAACTTCTTAAGGGTAGGGTCTGTATTTGCTTCATCTCAGGATTCCACTGCACAAAGCAGGTTTACAGTCAATATTGGCAAAGATAAATCATACAGCCCACAGTTATACAGACATGTAGTGACAGAGTGAGGACTAGACCCCACTGCTTTCCAGAATTGGTATTGTTGCTACCAAAACATGATAAAAGCAATGGAAATTTATGTATTTTGGTCCAGCACTGTCTTTTCGGGATTTCATGGGAACCATAAGCTACCATTAATGTTGCCATTGCTATGCACTCAGCAATTCCATTGCAATAACGTCTTAAGGATGAGAAATGTTGATATGTGAAATTACTACATAACTTACAAAATGCTACCTACTTCTGGATTAATCTCATAAAATCAGCAGAACTGTAGAAATTGTTATTTTTATAAATAAGCAATATTCAAGTGAGATATTTGAATGAGAGAGTGTAAGACTTGAGGATAGGATATCCATTAAAAAAAAAAAAGAATGACTTTAATCCCTTCTTCAGGGATATCCTAGTTTTCTGACCACTGTTCGCTCTTTAAGCCTCTGTTTCTTCATCTATAAAACAACAAACCACATTTACTCAGCATTGAGCATCAACCATGTACTTTGTATTACATAGTTAAAACATACTAAGCATATATAATCTCTTATAATTTTCATAAAGAGCATATGGGGAAGGTATTATTCCCATTTTATATGTAAAAATATTCAAGTTCAGAAATTATTCGAAGAACTTAACTAAAGAGACACAGCTAGCTACTATGTGGCAGAGGCAGAGTTCAAACTCAACTCATAACAGGTAAAGCAAATTCAGTTTCTGCATTCCCTACCCCAGAAGTAGTTTGAGAATTCAGTAAGGTGCTGAGTGTGAAATCCCCTGATAGAGTGCATATCATGTCCATTTCTTTCTCATTTTCTTCTCTGCTCATGGAATAAGTGAAATTACACCAAATCAAGAATGAGATCTGGGTTTCATGAGGGTTGATGGTATCAAGTAGGGATAATGAGACCGTGACTATGAAAGAGCTTTCAAAGTTCAAAAGCCCTCAAAAATGTAAATTTTTGTTACTCATTAAATGAACAATCACTACAGTATGTACTTGCTTGTTTGGCATTCTCAGATTTCGGTTCCAAAGGGATAAGTGCTGTTTTATGTTGAGGGCTCAACTCTACATACATCTGTTAAAACTCATCTCCAAGAAAAAAAAAATACTTAAAATTAGAAAACATATGATCTTTATTTTTTTTCCTGCCAACACAGGTAAAGTACCTAAAGTTTAAATTGATTCCATCCAGGTGTCCTCTTACTACCTTCCAGAGAGTCATGTCTAAGTAACAACTGATATTACTGAATTAAACACCATAAGAAGCTATCCTGTCTTTCACAGTTTGTCATTGGCTTTCAGAAGTTTTCTATAATTTGAACTTGAGCCATCTTGCCCTTGAGTTCAGACATGATACTCAGAGAACTGCACAGAAATTCAAAGATCATTGCTCTATTTTTTGACCAGTTTTATCTGAGTCTGTAGCATCTTTTCTTCATTCTCTATCACACACACACACACACACACACACACACACACACACACACACACAATGTGTGATCAAAATGCCAAAAGTTGTAATGGAAAAAACTCAGCCAATCATCTAAATGTTTAAAAAATATCCAGATGTTATATTTAATGTAGATAGACCATCTGGCAGATCAGCTTCGTTATCTACTTTTCATCCAGCTGTTGGATGCTGTGGAAGGACAGTCTAGGTCTGTACTTAAAAATGAGCAAAGAACATGGGGTCAGATGTGTATTACTAGTCCTCTAAAGAACACTTCCAACTCAGTAGGTTCTGGGCATCATTAATCTTCCTGAGAGATTTAAAAAAACAGAAATTCACAAAGCAATGATTTTTACTTAGAACTGTCTACTTCAAAATACCTTTCATGAAATATTTTTTCCAGAAACTTATCTGCTTAAAATAATACTAAAGTCTGAAGTAAGAATGTAACCCCTGCTAGCAAAATTTTCAGATTTATATTTAAAGTCAACATATTATAGCTGCAACAAAATTATTTTATTTCCACAGAAACTTATCAAATATATACTGCCAGAGGTCAAATAATCTTTGGCAGGGTACAAAAGAGCACTGCATCAAACCAGGACCAAGTTAGAGACCAAAAGATGCCCCACTAAATGCTTGGGTCCCTCTTCCAGCATCCGCAAACTCACATGGGAGTAGGCAACAAGGTCAAGGTCCAGAAGCAGAGGCAGCCCAGGCATCTTTAGGATTGAGATTTGTTTTGATTCCACTTTGTAAGAGCCTAAAACCTTATAGACTTAATCTTTAAGTTTTAAAAAATTTACAATAAAAAAAACACTCTTTTTCCTCCCAGGTAGTATTCTTTCCCATATCATGGCATTATTTTTTAAAATATTATTTTTCCTTAGAACAATCAATATTAAAAATGAAAAACTAGACAATATAATAAATGCTACTTCAATTCTCACATTTTATAATTTCTTACATTTTTAGCCGTTATAAGAGATATACAAATGTCCTTTGATTAAGCAGTTAATGGAAAGTGAAAATGAATAGATTCAGCAAATTTGTTAATGATAAAATAGCCACAAAATCATAGTGTACACACCAACCTCTTAAAAAATTGTTAAAGGATGCTATGAGATAAAGCAAGAGAAAAACAGTGAACAAAAAAAAAAATCAGTTGCTCTGGAACAAGCAAGGAGAAAAAGCTGGGCATGAAAATTTATAGACAGTTTGAGGGTAGGTTTTCAAAGTGGCATGTGACAGAGCCAAGCACAAATCCTCTTACTTATTAACGGGATTTGTCCCTGTACCTGTCACACATTGCTTTGAAAATATCTGCCTCTGTGAAAGGTATACTGCTTCTCTCCGTCAGTTTTACTCTTAAGAGACTAATGTATAATCTCTTTAGGTTTCATCTTTTGTATTTTTGTGCATATGACAAATTGTTTTGAACACTCTTCATCCATACACATAAGAAGGTAGGCACTAAGGGCTTATCACTGCATATTTAAAAATTCTTGAGATACCATTTTCCTCATTGGAAATAATTGTTCTATTAAAATAATCTCTAGATTTATCACTGAAAAGTTTTCAGCAAATGCATTCATGCCTTGACACCATAAGGCAATCGTTCCCAACCTTATCCAATCTGGTGCTTCCTTTTTATAACACATATTTTGTAACCCATTTACAATAATAAAATGAAATTCATAGATATTATAACCATTCTAAGAACACCATTGAAAAAAATCAATACAATGCCCCACTATAAAATAAAAGAAAAAGAAAGTGCCTCATAATAAAATAGCACATATTTTGAGATGTAAATACTCAAGCACGACTACATAATAAAGACATGAGGAAGCCAAGTGCCAATACGTGTGCAGAGAATCATTGTAAATTTTCAAATGCATCAGCCACCAATGCAGGCTAAAATAAGGTTGTTGTACTGATACAGCAAGCACCATAAAGAGAGTTGTCATTGATGAACAAAAAATTCATAAAAATAGTAATTTTCCCTTAATGTATATGATAGTTTAATTTCTGAAAAATTCAGTGTATATTAAACAATGTAAAACAACTTCTAATTACATGTAAATGAAAATAAAATCTAAGTGCAGATAACAATAAATAGGTTTTTAATCACATGAATGTTTGATAAATACTCAAAAGTCCTATTAGCAGGTAATGGAGTTTTTTAGTCAGTGGGACCCCTCCTGAGGCTGCAAATGTCTAATGTTCCTTAGCTCCATCCATCCAGTAGTACATGGTGGCTCCATCCCACCCCATGTGATCTTTGTGAAAACTTAATGCAGCTCCAAGAAGTTCCAAAGCTCTCTTTGGGGGAATACTACTATGACCCCCATGAAAACCACTGCTTTACAGAAGGATTACAGGAGAAGGAGAGTTATAAATAATGGCACCTACACCTTTTTGTTTTTATATTGTTTTGCTTTTTATAAAGTGAGGCAAAGTTTGATTTTTCAAAATCCATCATGCATGGATTTACACATTTTGTGTCAAGAACACTCAAAAATATCCTCAGCATAACTTTTAGTTAAAAATAAATGGGCTGAGCACATGAACTTGGGACATTTGAGTGAAACTTAATGGGGTATCATGCCTACTGTTTGACTACTTAAAAATACAAAGATAGACCTTTTTTTAGAAATTACATTTCATATACATAAATAATTAACCCCCCCCCACAAAAATGTAAGTTGTAAAGAAGAGGAAAAGCATGAGATACAGAAGGAATGTGGGAGAAAAGAAATAACGGTGTAAGTTATTGCTTCAATGGAAAAATTTTTTTTGTCAATGACATGATATGGTGCTAGATTTATTATTCCATTTATCCATGTATCCTTAAAACAAACCAACCATAGACATTTACCTTAGAAACATAAAGTTGCTTATTTCTGTGTAGTACAGTTTTACAGAACCATGGACTGATGGTTGCACAAAGTATCAGTCACACTTCCATAGCATTTGCTGATATAAATATAAAAGCTTCATTTTAAAGGATAAATAAAGCCACACTATTATCTAAACAGGGTAAAATTTAACATCCTTGTGGTTTGTGGAAATTTTTGATGTGCCTGCTGGCTTTTCAATAAAAATCAATTATGCCTTAAATGCGAGCGGTAGTCAACATACTACAGACTATAAATTCAATTTCATACTCAGAAATATGGATTAGCTGAACTTGATGCCCTTCCATTGATTTCAGAAAGCAAAAGCTGATAAGGTAAATAATAGTAAGAGGCTCTCTGACACTCCACATCAAGTTCCGGATTTCCATATTATTTTTGTAAGAACTTTGCAGTCACCACAATATCCTCCTTGTGAAATATGTATGATGAATAGATATTATATGGATTGCTGATTCATCTCTCCATACAGAATGGATATTTGGCTTTCATAAGTCAAGGAAGGAACTGCACAGGAAAAAAGAATATGCTTATTTCCCTCGGCTCAGTGCAAAGAATATGTCAACTGTTTGTGAATAAATCCAGTGGGTAATTAGAGCACACCGATTAAGCACTGAGATCCCACCTATAAATAAAAATTGTATAAACCAGGAGCAAATAGAGAATTCTCAAATGTTATGTGTGTGTATGTAGGTGTATTTATGTATTCTTACATATATGGGGGAGGAAAGCAAGAAAGAGAGAGAAATGAAAAAATGAGAAAAGCATTTTTGAAAACACCTGAAAAATATCCAGTCCTTCTGTTCATTCAAAAAAGCACCTTAAATTGGCAAGAATCTCAAGGAAGGAGGAATCTTGAGAGGAAAGAAGATGAAATGATTTGGTACTAGGAAATCTAAGGAATAATGATCATGAGGAAGAAATTTGGAATAGTTTTCAGCATAATGGGAAATCCAATCACATCTGCAACAATTTTCTTCTTTTCTCCTTTAATGTGCTGCACATTTAGGTTTTATAGAACTGTTCAAGTCCACACTTTGAGCATTTTATAGCTTAGCCATTCTCTTTTGCAGTAAGTCTGGTGCACTCAGCTTAAATCCCAAAGAGTTCTGTGGAAGATTTCATACACAGGCCCAGTATCACCTTTCGTCATGACAAGTTCCCGCTTTCCAAACAAAAACAAGGATTCTTTGTCACACATCCATCATGCTAACAAAGCACAACTATGGTACTTATTGGGTCAAAGAGCTATATTATTCAAAGTTCCCAACAGCTTTCTGAGAAGCCAGCATTTTTGAGATTTCAAATAATTGTTTTGGTAAAAATCCATGGCCTAAGGACTCTACTACTCCAAAAAAATTAATTATACTTGAATTTCTCAAATCAGAGGTATTTCATTAAACACATTCATATGTTATTTATTTCATGGAAGTATAATTAGTTTTATTAAAGTATCCTACCCATGGAGGCAACCTGTATAAAATACTACAGATATCAAATAGGATAGATCCTTAAAAATATTTTCAATAGTAAATTTTGTTTTATATTTATTCATGCTGTATCTGTCACTCATCATAATCTTGAAAAAAAATTCAACAAAGTTATTGTGGGTCCTCCTTTCCACATTAAAGAAATTACTTACACGAGAAAAACATAAAATCACAAAAGGAATGGTACAATCTTATTCCTGGCTGTTAAAGTTATTTACTTATCTGAGAAAAAAGTCAACAAGCATTTCTTTTCTGTAAATCTTAGAAATCTACATACATGTTTGTTTGTCTATAAATACATTTTCTTTTCATAACAGGGATATAAGAGCAAACATATTTTTCACCAATGTCATTTCAATCTTAAGTTTAGCAAAGAATATAGCTAGAAATTTTATTTTTCTTATACCAATATGCATTCAGATATCTGTAAAACATAAAGCTTCTGATAAATACTTACATATGAATTCTAAAACTTTAAGTTTCAGTGTTTGAAATGCACACTATTTCCAAAACCTATCTAACACAAAAATGCCACAATCAACAATTTCCATCATATGTTGTAACAGTGAATGAAGCATATGAGGAAAAAGGCATCACATTGTTTATGAAAAAACAATTCTTGTAGATACACTTGGAAAACTGCAAACATTCATAAACAGTTACTCTTTGGGGATAGAGAAAAACTGCCATTAAACAGGTGTTAGAATTTAAATGACATCTCATTAGTGACTCCTTTTTGCAGCTCGGAGACAAATAAAACCTTCATTTAAAAGCATTAGTGCTATTCCTAAGGGTTTCTGGTATCATAATGTTTTGTTTTATGAAGATATTTAGTTTCTTCCAGCATTCTTGCTTATTTATACAAAATAAACCAATTGCATTCCTAAGTTTAGCTGAGTGGGAAGTCAGGGGGTGAATAAGACCTTTACAAGTGTTGTACATACTCTTGCCCCTTCCTCCACTTCAAGGAGAATGGCAGGCTGGTGCACAGCCTGATAAACAAAGATACCTTTGACCTTCTCTTCCATGTAGAGATTTAGTCCTTGTGTCCTTTTGCCCACCATCAAGGGGCAATCATATAAAACTCAGATTTTCTTAATGTCAAAATCATTAACTTGATGTCCTAACCATTATTTTTCTGATTGCTCTCAATGTAAAAATGTAAGGCTATCTTTAGAGTTTGAGAATTAACCCGAGTGAATCCCACTGCTACTTTACACTAGACTCACATAGACAATTTCAGCTCTCAAAATATGAATGTGAAGACCAAAACACAGAATGCAAGTCTCAATAATCATTCCAGAACTACAAGAGTTCATTTAGTCCATCGTTTTGAAAAGTAACACAGTCCACAGTTTAATTCAACTGGCTAGGATCCTTGGAATTCAATTCAGTATAAATTCTATATTATATTTGGAGAAGTATCTGCTAAGACAATCAGTGCGGAAACAATAAATTTCAAGTAATTGCATCCCATCATAAATAATAATTATTATTGAGCATTATTGAGAAACTACAGTGGCGTGTTTTGGAAATGCAAAGATAATTAGACCAGATCTGGCTCAGAAGGAGCTTAAAACTGAATGAGGCAAAAAGTTGGTGGTGAAAGAAGGGGAAAAAGGCAAACTCCAAGTATCTATAATATGATTAGGACAGTTGAACAGTTAGAAATACAAGGGGGTAAGAGTCACAGGATGATACTGTGTTCAGAGAATCAGTAGAAGAGACAGAATTTGAAATGGTCTGGATGATTTCATGAAAAGTGGGTAGGCTAATAAAAATGCAGGCTTTGTTCATGGAATTTGAGGAAGTAAAACTGACCATGATACAAAAGACCCTGAGTGACAGGCTGAGGGAGCATATCCTGAATTTTTGAGGGATGAGGAGTTTCTGAATTTCAGGGGAAGAAAAGATGAGAAGTTAGAGGGGAATGCAAAGTTAACAGGAATGAGAAGTGAGGGGAGGGGATTCTTCCTTGGAAGGCTATTTTTGGTGCGTGACCAAGAAGCTTAAAGGTCCAATTCAGGAGATTAGTTGTAGAACTAGATTCAACTGAATGTAGCAAATGATTGAAGACAGTGAGTAAAATGTGGCTCTGAACACTGTTGCAGGGTGGGGGTGGGGGACTCCAAGTAGAAGGAGGCGCTGGTTTGGGAGAGAATTTGGACACATTGAGTATGAGGCATTAGCAGAGAATCTCAGTAGCTCGTGCCAAATGGCAATACTGGTAAATTTTCCAATTAAAAATTAAGTTTTCAGTGGCATTGTATTCCAGTATATTCGATTGTAGAATAATTATAGTCACACAGCTTACCCAAAGGGAATGAGAAGGAAAATAGTGACTTTAGACTTAGAGAAAGGCTGACTTTCATGTGACTATTATTAATCCAATACTCAACAATAGAAGTGCGGCTGGAGATAGATATTCTCTGAGATATATTTAGAAGTATTTATCTACATAGGATTAAAACCACAGGAGTCAAGAGTATAAAGTGAGAAAAGAAACAAAGATGAAAAAAAGGAAGAATCATGGGGACGAACAGACCAGCCAAGCCAGAAAACCTAAATTAAATTTTACAATGGACTAGGATGTATTTAACTATTCTTTACACATTTGATGAATAAAAATAATATGAAATGATGAAATTACTTACGTAGCAGTGCTTATTAAAATAATTACTAAATATATTCCAGTTGATTTTGACAAGGTTATAACACTGGGATCATTTTAAATTATTGTTCAATTCTCAATCACATAGCTTAAGCGAAATATAGAACCCAGAAAAAAAAGGAAAAACAGGGAGCCAAAGGGCGGTTTAAACACAGTAAGTGACATTTATTCAAAAAGAACAAGTTGCCGGCTGCAAGAGAAGGAAAAAAAATGATGTTTCAGCTGAGATCTGCTTATATTACAAAATACATGACCCTGCAACCTAAACATTGGAACACAATTCTAGGATAACTCTAGAACGGCAGAATATAAATGTGCATGTGTGACATTTTTAAAAATTGTCCTCTCTGAATATAATAAATAGGTACACTTTCTTGTTCATTGGTTTTATTCTAGTTCTCATCCTAGAAACGAATTAAAAATTGATGGGAAGGATGAAATCAAAGAAAAAGGTACATCATAAAATGCTTTAGACACCCATAAACACCACGAAATTTGGTCTTTGTACTATGGTTAATGAAGAAAATGATGATTCATCTTAGCTCTCTTAAGCCTCCTCCCTGCATCCTCCCTCCCCTCCCTTTCATCTACCTCAGGGGCCCCTTCCCTTTAGCTCATACGTCTTCTCTCAACACTAATTCACAGGCAAACCTGATCTGTCACTTCCATCTTTCTGTAAGGAAAGTCAACATGTAACGACTGATTCTCATTCAGTCTTCTGTGTAGATTCAGTGAGATGGTAGTAAATATTATCATACATCAGCATCTTCTAGTTTACCATGTCTTTCATATATACAAGGGGGTACTGAAAAACAAGGAATTTCTTTTTAAAAAAAATTATGTATGTATTCTTACATATTTAAACTTCAGTCACCTTCGAAGTACTCTCTGTTTGATGCAATACACTTATTGAGATGTTTTTTCCTCCGCTCAAAACAGTTTTTGGATTCGTTGATTTTGATGCCTTTTAGTGCTTCTTCTGTTTTTTGTTTGTTTCATCTCTTCCACAACTGCAAAACGCTTCCCTTTGAGGACTTTTCTTTTTAATCAAGGGAAACAAAAAAATAATATCACTCCCAGGGTGAGATTGGATGAATAGGGAGGGTAGGGTATGGGGGTCATGTCTCTTTTGGTCAAAAACTGCTGAATACTCAGCATGGTATGGGCAGGTGCGTTGTCATGGTGGAACAGTTAGTCACCTGTTTTCCCCAACTTGGGACATCTCTTCTGCAAATTGTGATGCAAGCTTCTCCAAACTTCCAGATAAAAACTTTGGCTGACCATTTGATCCAGAGGAACAAATTCCAAATGTACTACAAGAGATCCACCCTTCAAAAAGATAATTCCGGATTTGGGGGGAGTTCTATCCTCCTATTATCTCATTAGATTTGTGAACTATGATTTAAAAAGGAAGCAATTCTGTCTGTGGCCATTTGCAATGTTTTAGGTTTTGTGTCTGCCAAATTGTTGATCAAAAGTCTCTACCTGTCTCACAGAAGAATTTGAGTGACTATAGAAGAGTTTTGAGCAATATGTTTGAGCAATAGCAGGAATGATAGGCAGATAACTGCTGTTTTAGCTACCACGTCTTTAATTACGTAGTCATTTGCCTGAGAGGTCCTGGACTGGGAGATCTAGAGCTCTGTAGTAGTTGACAGGGCAGACTCTTCCTTATTTGGTTAAAAAAAGAAAATAAAAAATAAAAAAACACATGGTTCTAGCAATGCAAGCTTAAGCATCTCATGGCTTAATTATAACTGAATTAATCTTGGCTGTCCTAAATTTCCCTCTTTTAAACCTTCACTTGATTTGCCCTTCTAAAAGAATAAATCTTAAATCTGAATTCCTTATTATTTTGCACTCTGTTCTTCTTCCCATCCTCACCTCATCAGTATTTTTACGGAGCTGGCCCAGTCATGTAAAATTGCAAACGGTGAAAACTCTAATGACTTGCTGGCTTTGTGTTCACAAAAGTCTTCTCTACCCAGGGCTCTGACCTCATGATCCTCAGCCCAGCCTCTGGGCACTGGAACTAGAACTAGCAGGACAGATTTTAGGGAGCCTGCCTTCTCTTCTTAGATTTGACAGGCAGCAACAAGCTGTCATTCTGTCAGTTTTGCTCTGACCTTGTATTTTTCTGTGCCCAAACCTCTATGTAAGGTTCCTTTTCCAGGATCTGGGCATGTTAGCCCTAGCCCTTACACAAGTAATGTTTGTGACACTGGGACAGTGAGTTACAACTTGTAAACTCACAGCAATGAAAATTCACTTCCAAGTTGTGAATTGGTCACTGCTGCTCATATTTCCTCTCGTTGTCCACCCATTCTCTCATTTTTACACAGGAGAAAGTCAGGTGCCAAGGGGTTATATCACCTGCTCAGGGTTATTTAGCTAACAGGTGTCACAATCAAGACTCCAGTCCAGATCTGATGAACTGTAAATCTATGTTCTTTCATCATCTCCCCAACTCATGTAAACACTAATGATGTTTTCCTACCAAAAAAAGTTGTGTTTTGTAATAAACTACAGTAATAAGAATCGCAATCCTCAAAGACAAGTAAACATAAAATAGAAGTTAATAAATGCAATAATATTGTGGAATAAACACAAATAAAGTTAGGATCCCAACTAAGGGTTTAATTCTCAATTTTTCTGCTGACACTGAAGTGCCATGTTAGAAATATTTAGAAAGCTTTTGTTCCACATTTGAAAAGAAATATGTGCATTCATGAAGAGAGTTAATTTCTACCATTATACAATTCCATTTTCACTCGTATGATTTTTGTCTCATATAATTAAGTATATTTTTAAATTTTAAAGTCACATGCGTATTATTGCCATTAGACATTTTCGTATATGTCCATATATCACCTGTCTCAATTTTACCAGATAGTATTATATCCTTAATTTTTCTCTGATGTTTTTCTTGTCCGCAAGACAAAAAAAGACCCTAAATAATTATCAGTATAATAAAACTTCTACACACTCAGGTGTAACTAATTTGCTCCTTAATTAAAGCATTTCCCTGAGTGTTTGGTGGTTTGGAGTCCCACCTGAAAAGAAATAGAGAGAGAGTGCTTTCTATGCTAAAGAATTAGATTCAGGACAATGCCTTTTACTGGGTCAAACTTTTTAAAAATTGTGTCAGAGGAAACAGAACTTTTTGTCTTTTAAAAATGAAATTACATTTCTCATTTCACTGATTTTAAATACATACTTCTACTATAACTGTCCAATTATGTGTTGTAAATAAAACTAAAACTACAGGTAAAAAGAAAGATAGGTAAAAATTACTAAATTAAAAATACGTTTTAAGCCAAATTTACCCCCAAATGCTCTCTTATTAGTAGACTGTTTAACATCTTTATCAAAACATATTTAATCACACAAGTGCAGAACTTTAAATTTCTTGTAATAAGAAAGAATAGTCAAAATTCTCACTTTCATTTTTAAGCTTACTGTAACACTGTTAACCCTTCTCATTCATATTATCCAATCACTCTCAATTGTTTAGAGATATTATTAGAGAAACTTCTCCAGAACAACCAGTTCTCTAAGAAGCTGAAATGCTGCATTACTTTTACTTAAATCACAATGCACTCCACAGGAATGTCTGTATTCTGTGCCTTTGTCATACAACCTAGGCCACCAAAGTTCGAAATTTTGAGATTGCTTTGAATATCCCCTGGTATTATACCACAAATCAGCAAAGATCCATTCCAAGCAGGCTTTCTGCTTTTCTCCCCCTTTCTCTCTTCCTTTTTTTTTTTTAAGGGGGGAAAACTGTTTTATATCGACAACCATCTGTGAGCCTGTCTTTCAGGCCATCAAACTCTCCCATCCATTACGGAGCCTTCCTCACCTCCGCTGCATGACAGCACAATAAAGATGACATACTAATTCAATGACTTGTAATTTCAGCTAAACAAAGACAAGTGCTGCAGCTTCTTCTTTTGTGTTAACAGTGCCATATCGGTGAAGCCAGCTATGCAAACATAGCACTGGGAGGGTTTTATGACAGCAGTTGAATGGGGAGACTAGCTTGGTGTTGCTTTTTATGGTTTTTGGCTCCATAATTTTTGGCTCTGTGCTGCTGGCCATGGCTATTGTGTCTGGATTCTGTGTCAGCAGCAGCTAATTGTTCCAATAATGTTTATCATAGGGATCCACCAGGGAGCTGTATATGTGGAGATAAGCTACAGGGCAATGATACACACTATCTTACTGATCTCTATACACAGTGCTTTTGCCTCATGCCAAAAAGCTTTTTAGGTTCCCAGTCTTAAAAAAAAAAAAAAAATAACAGCTTAATCATCATGCCAACAATAGTGTCTAAGGGGATGTAATCAGGTTCCTCTGATAATCTTAGCAACACATGAAAGTCATGCGCAAAAGCAGTAATTGAAGCAGTTGGTTCATTCTACCACCTGCTGTTGAAGTCACAGGTTAATCTAAATGAGGTCCCCTTCCGATGAAGCAGTATGCAAGGCACTTTTTATATCATAAATGTGCATTACAGAAGCTTTACAAAATAATAAAGTAACAGTTCATTAAATGAACTGTATGAAGTATCTGAGGCTTGTCCAGCTTTTCCTGCTGCTGGTGGATGGCATATCCAAGTGTAAATTCTGTCCACATGTCTATACCCCAATGCACACTTCAGTTTGCATATGGTTGCAGACAATGGGAGTTCCTGAGACAGATGCCCAAATGTAACTAAACGTCAGGCAATCACGGGAATCAGCTGCAGGAAAGTGAAACATTTTTCTTTGTCTGCTTTTGATGCTATTTCCCTCAAGATTACTAAATAGAATGTTGACAATGTAAAAATAGCCTTAGACTCAACAATTAAGCAGCTCACCATAGTCTACATTAGCCCACATATAAAGGATACATTTTTCTAATTAAACTTTTAACACCTGATTTCCATTTAAAATTGTCCTTAAATGTTTTCCGTAAGGTCTTCATCTGGCAAAGAATTATAAAATTATGTAGTATGCTGTTCTTCTAATAGGCAATCTCTCTAACAAAAATGATTTTAAAATTGTACAGCTTGTCAAAATAAGACTCTAATATAAATTTTAAAATATAGAAGAAATGACAGCTTCAGATTAAAACTTGTGCCTGATTTTAAGTGATTTTATTGAATAAGAATAAGTAACATTTATTGAATGTGTACTTAGCATCAGAAGCTAAACTAGGTAACATTATTGTATTTTAGTTTCACAGTGATCCTCAGAAATTGGTATTATATCTGGAAAACTCAAGAAAACCAAATTCAAGGTTCATAATAATCTAGGTTTCTGAGTTAATAAGTGGCAAAGCTAATACAGAAAATTAAGTCAGCCTGAAACCAAAGCTTACACATTTTCCACCAAATAAACTGAATATAGTTCATGTAGTTTAAAGGAAGGTAAAGAAAAGTGTTAAAGTTGAGAAAGAAGCTCCAGTTTTGAATTCGCTATCTACAGTAGGGTCACAAAAGAAAATAAATTTATGATTTATTTTTAAAAATAAATCCTATTTATTATGATTGACTTATTACTGAATTTAGTGGCATGAGTGTGGGAGGGTAGTAGAAAGAATAGACACTGTTATAGGACCAGGAGCAATTTTTGACAAAATAAAGGAAAGAATTATATTAATTTAACCTAATTCAGCAGCACAATGTTATAATAAGCAGTTAACAGAGTGATTATAACTTTGATGGTGCCTAATCAATGTTTGCCAAAATTTTAATAAATGAATGGATACCAAATAATAAATGCAACCACAGAAGCTACTGTATTGAGACGTGCTTACTACATGCCAGATACCATCTCGTCAGCTCACAAATGTTTTGTCCTTCATCTTCACAACAATCTATTAAACTTGGAATTATTATACCTATTTTACAAGTGAGGAAACTGAGTCTCAGAAACATTAGATCTCTTGTTCATGATTACATTAGCCGGGAAGTGGGAGAGTCAGGATTTGAGTCCAAAATAATCTGACTCCTCAAAGCTCTAGCAAGGCTGCTTCTACATTTAAAATAATCAATTCATGTACTCTATCACATCAATAGGCTAAAGAAGAAAAAAAAACACATGATCACATCAAAATATACAATAAGGCCATTTGACACAATACAACACCCATGTATGATGAAACTTCTCATAAAGTTTCACTGGGAATAAAAGGAAATTTTTTCAAGTGGATTTAAGGAAAAACATAAAATAATACATCTAATGCTCTGCATAATGGTGAGAAAGCTTTACTTCAAGATCAAGAACAAGGCAAGGATGCCTCCTCGCCCCCCTTCTTTTCAACATCATACTATAGCCCTAACTAATGCAATCACAAGGAAATGATATAAAACGCATACAGATTGAGAAGGAAAAAATAAACCTGTTTTTGTTCACAGATGACATAATTGACTAGGTAGAAAATTTTTAAAAAAATTCTACTGGAACTAATAAGCAATATAGCAAGATTGCCAGATATCAGTTTAATATACAAGAGCCGGTTGCTTTCCTAAATGCCATCGATGGATAAGTGGAATTTCATATGAAGAACACATTACTATTTACGTTAGCATCACCCAAAAATGAAATACCTAGGTGTAAGTAAAATAAAATACATAGAGTAGTGAACTCCAAAATAGTCCCACATAAATATGGTCAACTGATCTTTGGCAAAAGGATAAACACAGTACAATGGATCAAAGATAAATGGTGCTGGAACAAATAACTGGTGTTGGAAAAAATGGACACCAATATTAAAAAAAAAATCTTGACAAAGACTTTACACCCTTTACAAAAACAAACTCAAAATATAACATGATACTAAATGTAAAGCGCAAAACTATTAAATTCCTTGAACATAGCATACAAAAATTAGGTCAACTTGGTTGGGTATGGAGATGATGTCTGGATACAACTTAAGGCATGATCCACAGAAGAAATGCTTGATATAACTGAACTTACTTAAAATTTAAGATTTTAAACCGGGCTTGGTGGCTCAGTCTGTAATCCTGCGCCTTTGGGAAGCTGAGGTGAGTGGATTGCCTGAGCCCGTGAGTTCGAGACCCACCTGGGCAGGTGAGACCTCATCTCTACAATAAATCAAAAAATTAGCTGGGCGTGGTAGTGCAGGCCTGTAGTTCCGGCTACTCGGAAGGTTGAGGCAGAAGGATCGCCAGAGTCCAGCAGGTTGAGGCTGCGGTGGCCGGGAGCGGCCACTGCACTCCAGTCTGGGCGACAGAGTGAGACTCCAACTCAAAAAAAAAAAAACAATTTTTTTTTGGCTCTCCAAAGGACATTATCAAGGTTGTGATAAGACAAGACACAGACAAGAAGAAAATACTGGCAAGAGGCACATATGAGAAAGGTTTATTATCAAAAGTATACAAGGAATCCTTGAAACTCTGTGATAAGAAAACAAACAACTTGATTTTAAAAACATGACAGTGGACCTGAATAGACATTGCTCCAAACAAGATATGCAGTGGCAAGTCATCACGGGAAAAAGTGCTCCATATCATATGTCATTAGAGGATTGTAAATTAAAACAACAATGAGATACCCCTGAACACCTATTGGGATGGCCCACATTCAAAATAGTGAAAACAGCCAATGCTGGCAAGGCTGTGGAGCAATAGGAACTCATACATTGCTGATGGGTATGCAAAATAACACAATGAAAATATGTGGCAGTTTCTTACAAAACTAAATATTCTCTTACTATGTGATTCAGCAGTCACACTTCTAGTATTTACCTAAATGAACTGATATACACACAAATACCTTCACACGGGTGTTTACTTACAATTGGTAAACCTTGGAAGTAACCAAGATGTCCTCCAGTATGTGAACAGATAAACAAACTGTAGTCATCCAGACAAGGGAATATTATTCAGCACTAAAAAGAGAAGAGCTATCAAGCCGTGAAAAGACACGAAGAAAATTTAAACGCTTCTTACGAAGTAAAAGCAGTCAATTTGAAGAGGCTACATACGTTATAATCCCAGCCACATGCCATTTAGAACAGGCCAAACTATTGAGACAGTAAAAAGATTAGTAGTGGCAAGGGATCAGGAGGGAGAGGCAGATGTTTTTTGTTTGTTTGTTTGTTTGTTTGTTTTTTGAGTCAGAGTCTCACTGTGGTGTCCAGGCTGGAGTGTAGTGACATGACCACAGCTCTCTGCACCCTTGACCTCCTGGGCTCAGGTGATCCTACTGCATCGGTCTCCCAGGTAGCTGCAACCAGCAGGCTAGGGACACCATGCCCTCTTAAGGAATAGATGAATAGGCAGAGCACAGAGAATTTTTATGGCAACAGAACTATCCTACATATGAAAACTCATGGGATGAACAACAGGAAGAGTGAACCCGGATGTAAATTATGGACTTTGGGTAATAATGATGTGTTATTATAGGATCACCAGTGGTAACAATGTACCACTCTGGTACAGGATGTGGTACGCGAGTATAAACAGGGAGTATATGGAAACTTTGCCCTTTCCCTCAATTTTAAACTTAAAATTGTAAACTTAAAGCTGCTCTAAAAAATGTTTGTTAACTATTTAAAAAATAACAGTCAAGGAATTCTGAAAATATTAATAGAACAAGACTATCTCTCATTTAGCTATCAAGCAGTCCAGGTAAAATGTAAATCTAACTGTATCATGCCCCTGCTCAAACCCCTCAAAGACACCCCACTGCTGACCAGAACAAGCATTGTACGCGGACCCTTGGTAGGACCTGAGAAGATTTTAAGTGAAACATGAATAAATATTTTCTAAAGTTGTAACTGTAATGCAATTATTATAATGTGTATTAGAAAAATAAAACTAACATAACAAAAAAGTATAAGTCATTTGCCGAGTCTGATAATTGGGCTTTTTATCTTTATGCAACGGTATTTTGCACATTTCTGAATAACCTTTTAACAGCTCAATTTTCCCATAAAACATTATTTTTCTTCTATTAATACCTGTTATCAAATTAAAGTCATTTTCTGCTATTGGAGAGAATTTTAACCACTTAAACATTATGGCAGCTAACATTTTTAAATGATCTGGGTTATAGACTAAGTTCCAAACAACAACATAAAATATTTTATAGTACTCAAAATATTTGCAATGATTTAAAATAATCATAAAACAAGCATAGTAGCAAGTAAAATATATTAGAATACCAGAAAATAGAACTTTCTTATACCTGGTAAAATCAAATAATATTTGACTTTTCACCAGTCTTTAACAACACTGTGCTTAAAGAAATTATATCTAATGTAATTATTTACATATCTTTTAATCTTTTATAGCCTTATTATATCTTAAATTTATTGGCTTTTTAAATTGGTTTAACTGTAATACTAGACATTGCTACACAGTTGTAGCTTGATTTTCCCTTGCATGGAAAGATGACATATACTAAATGAAAGGTTGAAAATTTCTGATCCTTGCAACAACAACAAAAAACCCATCTGAGTGCTGGGAAAGATGAGGAAATGAGAGGAATATTTCTCTGCTTTCCTTGCATGATAATAATGTTAAGTAAGAGGAAACTTCACCTCTTCAGAAATACAAAATCGTTGCTAACCAAGTCTAGCAAAGTACTGACTGGTCCTGGATACCAATTTGGTTATGGAATAGTTTTCACTTAATAAGCCGTGCTTATATTTTACTTTTTCTTTCCCTTGTATCTTGGAGCCTTTGCCCCTATCCTTTCATGTATGCACCAGATTGAGCCAGCAGAAATGACACTAGTGTCCTCTTTTTATCCTCGGCACAGCCATATAACTATATTCACTGCTACACAAGCAATAATTTAATTAAAATACACAGAAACAAAACTTATTTCCATCTTAAATCTTAAAAGTCAATTTTAAATCTCTGTCAATTTTATACATGCTTTGTTTCTCTTATTAAGAGGCAACAATGGTAGGATTGCTTTATATATACTCTTATAGTGTTATTTATTATGCATATTTGTATTACCTTTGCAGCAAATAAACCTTTTGAGAGAAATCACAATTGTGATCTAGAATAGTACACTGGTGTTTTAACATTATGGGAATAAAATCTACGCTGGATATAATAGCCTTGGGTTTTCCATTACATTAAATAGATGTCACTCACCTCTTTTCTTTGTCTCAGCTTCAAAATCATTTTAAAACTGTCTACATTTTCATAATTCTCCAATTATGCCTCTCTTTTCTCAAGGGAAGCATCACAGAATAATATTTTTTAGATGATACCTTTAAACTTTAGTCCCAGATCTTCATAATTCCCTTTCTTTATTCTCTTTGCTATGACTTTGCTGTCCCTCCCACTAGAGGTGAAATATACTTTCCCACACCTTGACTTTGGACTTAGCCATGGGACTTGGGCTAGCCAAAGAAATGTAGCAGAAGTTAGAATTTGCCAATTGTGATCCTAGGCTGAAGGAGTTATTGTGTGTTTCTGGTTGTCTGCCACCACCATGAATGCTGTTTCTCATGGGTAGCTATTGACTCTAGCCTGGACCCCAGAATGAATACAGTTGGATCCAGAATGGGTCTAACCCGCATCAAAGAACCAAGTCCAGGCAGATCTAGAGCATAAAGCAGAGTCACCCCACTATACCCAAGCCTAGATCATCCAACCTCAGTCACCCTAAAGATGTGTAAGTCACTGAATTTCAAGATAGCATATTATGTTGCAGTATTATGGTGGACATAATTCCTGATAAATGCACTAAGCAACCCTGCAATAAACTTACTAGTATCCATCTAGTAAGAATTGTAGAGCCAGAGAAGGAATTGGAGAAGTAAGCACAGTTGTTGGAATACAGCATTTCCACATCTGATAAAGTTGCCGGTTCCATAAATGTTGATGTGCAAGCAGTGACAGCAGGTAAATTTTCATGCAATGATCTCTTGGTATGGTTCAGTATTGCTAGCTTGGCAGCATTCACGCCTGGTATATTGGCCTTCCCAGTAATTCTGTAAACTGACCATCTGAAATAGTTTTCCATTAATTAACTAGAGCAGATTATGTCTCCTGCAACTAAACCTTTAATAGAGACAATAACTAAGCCATTCTACTTGTACCAAAATTTTGATTTGGGGATTTTTGTCCTTTTATCTGTATAACTTATATTATTTTGAGGTAGTGAAATATTATTCAGATAATGAGGATTCAAGGCACATGTCTATTTTTGATTAATTATGCCATCAAGTGATCATATAATCTTCCCAATTTCCATTCTCTTCTTTAGTAAAATATGGAAAATAATTAACACTTTCTTCTAAAAAGCATTAAAAGTCACTTTAAGTATTTTAAACAAGATCAGGATTATATATATATATAATATATATATATAAATATATATAAAAGTATATATATTTTCATATATATTATATATATTATATATAAGTATATATAAGTATATATATTATATATATAAAAGTATATATATTTTATATATATATAAAAGTATATATATTTTATATATATATAAAATATATATATAAAACTTTTATATATATATATAAAAGTGTGTGTATTTGTTTATCATCACTATCAGCTCTAATGCACTAAAAAATATGAACCATGGGCTTATTACTATTTCAAACCTGTTTCTAATTAAGAGAACTTTCCCTCACAGTTTATGAAGATACTACGTGGTCTATTTTACTTTCTGATTTTATGCCCATGGAAAAGATATTATTACTAAAAATGATATGAAACATAACTTATTTAGCAGGAGATAGTTAATTGTCCATAATATTTATCTTTTCCTCAGTTTACCATTGAAGGCATTTAAAAGTGACTAGACTTTTTAATGTGTGGGTCTAATCACATTTATTAAATAATCCATAAATGCTCACTTACCAAGAGAAAAAAATGGAAAGAGATACATGCTTAATTTAGAAGAAATGAAAATAAAATGTCATGGATAACCAAGCACTGTGTGATTTTAAGTTATGAAAAGTAAAACCGTAGAGATAACTTTTGGACTTTGATTTCATTACTAATATTCACTTTTCTCTAATAGTAAATGTCTGCGAATGGCAGAAATTAATAATTAAACAAAATGTGAAATCTCATGAATACACATAGGAAAACAGTTTCAAAGATTTTAAAACATAAACTGTTCATATACAATAAAAAGAATACTATTTTTAGTCTTGTATCTCATTTATATAAATTTCTAGAGGAAGGGAAGCATACAAATGGCACTAATTTTCAGCTTTGTAACACTGGAATCCTTTAAAAAAGTTGTATAGGAAAGTAGCAACTAAAAACAAAAATATACTGCTTTCTTACCAGGAGAAGAGTTTTCAAGTATGGAAGTGATGTCATCCCCTGGTAGTTGTTATCCTAGTGTGAAGTACCTAGTGATTACTTCTTCAGCCAAAATCTAGTGAGGCTTATTACACTCCCAGAACATAAATGCCAGAACATAAGTGGAGTTAAGTAGATGAGGTTCAAGTTCTGAGGTAGCTTACATTCCAGTAAGGAGAGTCAGAGAAGAAGCAAGTAAACAGGCAGATAATATAAGTTCAGATGACGAACAGTGTTTTAAAACTCAGCAATCCCCATTCTGAGAATATACCCAGAGGAACTCAAATCACTTGATGAAAAAGATACCTGCACATGCATGTGTATTGCAGCAATATTCACAATAGCAAAAATATGGAACCAATCATGCTGTCTATCAAAAGTGGACTCGATTTTTTAAAAAGTGGTACATATACACAATGGAATATTACTCAGTCATAAAGAAGGACAAAATTATGAACTTCATGGCAACTTGGATGGACTGAGAGTCTGTAATGCTCAGTAATCTATCACAGAAACAAAGAACTGAGTATCACGTTTTCTCACTCATAAGTGAAACCCTGAACAATTATTATAATACTATAAGAAAGGGATTGGCAGTAGTGGGAAACTGCCAGGGGAGGTGGGGCACACTTCATCAATAAGGGTTCCTAAATCTCAAACCAGGTGAAGTGGGAACCAAAGTGAAGCCCAAATTTACCTGTGCGAGTGGCCATTTTTATACCTATACATGAATTGTAACCCACATCTTTAAAATAAATTTTTTTTAATGTCTTGAAAAAAATTAAATCAGTCATTACTACAAAGAATAAATAGGTAATAGTAGAATAGTCAGGGAAAGTCTCTTTGGACAGGGTGATAGTTGAGATAAGACAACTGCGGCAGATATGTTGTACATTCCACTGACTTCTACTGTAGAAGGAAAACTCAAGAACCAATTAAAACCAATTTCACTATAAAAAAATGTGTCCAGAATTTGGACAGAGGCATGAATAGTCCAAAAATAGATAAGAACATTTAAAAACTAGGTATGAATATCTAAAATTCTGATATGAACAAATATGCTTGGGTTCAGAAGTCTGCTAGACTTTAAATTTCTCTTTGTTGATATCACAGAGTGGCCATGGGCAAGTCACTTCATTTTTTCTTACAGGACCTACTTCCTAGATTTGAATTCCATGAGACAGTCTTAGCCTTCTAACACAATAAAAACCACTGTATTTTAAAAAGTAACATAGGAGTTTGCACATTCATGCACTACTGAAAAGAATAAGAGAAATACAAAAGTAGAAAATCTATATTGATAATTAAGTTTTCAATAAAAGGCTAATAGTGAACAGAATTTAGACTTCATGGAAGATTTTAGAATTTTTAGATGTCAGAATTTGTATTATTTGGAAGTTAATAGGAAGCTCAAATCAGTAGAGGCAACTAGACTCTTCTTACAGACTTCACTCTGTTGTAGCTTTTACTCATAAGAACATACTCATAGGTCTAGTAGATCTTATTCTATTAGATTAACCATTAAGAGCACAGCAAATTCTCACAAAAGCAGGCATCTCAGACAATTTCACCCTTCTATTGATAACAGCTTTGTACTTTAGTTTTAACTAAAATATAACTTTTATTATTTGAAAGATTTGACCTCAAAGCATCTTTCCCATCAGACTATATGTGTTTGGATTAAGAAAAAGCAGCTAGGCTTGCTTTTGCAATAGCAAGTAAAACGATAAATTCTAGCTACTTTATATTCTGCCTCATGTATCTTTAACATAGCCTATAGCTAAGCTCCAGTTGTGAGATCACTGTGGCTAATGAAAATATATGACTTGGAAAAAGTTTCAGAAACCACATTCGGGATGGGGGGGAATAAAGAAACCACATTCATCTGTGATTCTGGGATATAGGGGAAAAACATAGTTTTTTACTTTAAAAATTAAGAGTCTGATTTGCAAGTTACTTACAAAAAATAAAGGTGCTATTTTTAAAGTTCTCTTAAAATTTCTAATACTACCTGTATTGGGAATACTTTCAAAATATCCTTGTCAATATCTTCCCAAGTTACTATAGTCATATCTTTTCACTAGACAGAAATGAGTTTACAAAATACCAAATCAACAGTAAGGGATTATTTCAACTTTACTACATAATTACTGAGTAGCAGTTGTGAGAAAGAGCTCCAGGTAGATAGTAAGTACTACTTGAGGAGTTGACAATCTAGGTAAGAAAGCTGAAAAGTGATGCAGAAACCACAAGCCTGTTAGTGATCGCAGACCATCGGTTAGGAAAGCCATGCCCTGCTCATTCCTTTACCTGTTTTGTGTTCTCTGATGGAGGAGTGGCAAGGAAATCACCTGAGACCCAGGTCCTTAAACTTTGAAATACCTCAGAATCTTTAGGATGACTCTAGTCAATAGCTTAGAAACAAGCTAGAAATTTGGGTCTTTGGACTACCATAACTTTCTGAAAGATTTATCAGGTTTCCTACCTTCTCTTAGTTTTTTGAGGCTTCCAACAATGAGTCTTTAAAGTAGTGCATTCTTTATTGCTTAAAACTAGTGGAGTGGCTGCAGGGTTAGTAAACAGAGTCTAGGTACACACACACACACACACACACACACACACACACACACACACACACACACACACACTAAGCCTGGCTTTCCCCATAAGCTCATGACAGTTAACTGCAGAGACCACAGCAAACACGTTCAGCTCAAGTTCCTGTTCAACATTGTCACTACTTTTATTTCAACACTGTCCCTTCTTAGTAGGTAACTACTAGGTGGCTAATGCCATGACAGCAGCTAAAAAGGAAAAAATAAGAAGTAATTTCTTACTGATACTTTTAAGATAAATTTAAATCAATTTTATTGAAGTATAATTTACCCAAAAATGCACCTATTTTAAGAGTGTGAGTTGATGAGTTTTGATAAATGTATATACCTGTCAACCATCATCACATCTAGTATAGAATATTTTCATATTTAATCAATTATTTTATACATTTTCTTAAAATAAATCACTAGAAGTTCTGGTGTAGTGTGAGAGGTATTGTTATACATTTTTAAAGCTTTCAATATGTGTTGCCAACCTACCTCCCAGAAAGTTATCACAATTAACCCAGCTCTCAGTTGTATAAGAAAGCTAAATTTAGAGAAGAAGTTATTGGCTTATTGGTATTTTTCTTGTCCTTTTCCATAAAATCTGAATTTAGATGAACATGAGTAAGAGCTCTTAAAATTATTCTTTACGTTGATAAATAGTATCTGTGAATCATTATAAAAGTGGAACCCATAGGAGCAAATTGAAAGCATGTTAGAAATAGAAACTGTCAACATATTTTGAAGAAAATGCTAATTTAACACAAAAGTTGTAAATTATTTTTTCAAAAATATAAAAACTGTCATTGAGATAGCATTTATGTATCAGAATCTTTCTGTTACAGCAGTGCTATCCAAAAGGTGTTCCATGAATCAGAAATATCAGTATCATCAGGAATTTGTTAAAAGTGAAAATTTTTGGACCAACTCCAGCCCTCTTCAATCAGAAACACTGGGCTTTGGGTCTTTCAACCTTGTTGGACTTAGAGTCTATAATATTGAGGATCTATCAAAGAAACAAAGAACTGAGTATCACATGTTTTCACTCATAAGCGGACCTTGAACAATTATCATAGTACTATATGGAAAGGATTGGCAATAGTGGGAATCCACAGAAGAATGGGGAGACATACCTCATCAACAAGGGTACTTGCATAAGGAACATTTGTATACCTAACACTGAATTGTACCTCACTTCTTTAAAATAAAAAAAAATGTTTTAAACTTTCTAGTTGATTCTGATGCATGCTCAAGTTTGAAAAGGACAGTCTTAGAAGGTGCTATATACAGACAAAAAAATTAAAACACTCGGGAGTAAATACATAATCACCAAATATTTTTCAGCCTTTCCTTTAAGCCCTTAGATATAGATTTTTAAAAATCTGTCTATATGATTTAAAACATTTCTTGTTATTCTTCTTAGATTTAAAAATTGCTATGTGTAAAATTTTAAATTAGGGGCTATGGCACACATAAGGAAGCAGTGAATTATGGTCCTTGATGTCAAAGGACAAAGAAAATATACTTTGGTTGAGTAGGCAAAATATAATTAAACACAAAGACTTACTTGGTAAATGTAAAATGAGTGACATATAATTGGCATCTATATAGTACCAGAGGACACGGAGATTATTGAGGGTTTTGGTGGAAGGTAGGGCATTTTTGAAAAGAAGCAATATGAGGTATGCATCAAAAGTTGTATAGGTTTTGCATAGCAGAAGATAAGGGAAATCATTTCTAGTAGGGAGACAGCCAAACTGAATAAACTGTGAGTATACAGCTATTTGGCTGTGTTGGAAACTGCAAGTAGATGTATATATCAGATGAACTGTAAAGGGAGGTGAAGTCAGAAGACTATTGGAAAGTCACATGGGCAAAAGATGAATAGACACTTCTCAAAAAAAGACATACAAGAAGCAAACAGACACATGAAAATATTCTCAGCCTCACTAGTCATCAAAGAAATGCAAATTAAAACCACACTGGGATACCACCTAACTCCAGTCAGGTTGGCCATCATCAATAACTCAAAAAACAACAGATGCTAGGGAGGATGCAGGGAAAAGGGAGTACTTCTGCACGGTTGGTGGGAGTATAACCTAGTACAACCTCTGTGGAAAACAGTTTGGTGATTCCTAAAGATCTAAAAATTGACCTTCCATACGACCCCACAAACCCCTCACTGGATATATACCTGGAGGAACTCAAATCACTCTATGAAAAAGATACTTGCATGAGCATATTTATTGCAGCATTATTCACAATAGTAAAAACATGGAACCAACCATGCAGCTCATCAAAAAAGAACTGGATTTTTTAAAAATGTGGTACATATACATGATGGAATATTATGCAGTCATAAAGAAGGACAAAATTATGAACTTCACAGCAACTTGGATGGACTTAGAGTCTAAAATACTGAGTGATCTTTCACAGAAACAAAGAACTGAGTATCACATGTTCTCACTCATAAGCAGACTTTGAACAATTATCATATTACTATAAGAAAGGGATTGGCAGTAGTGAGAAACTGCCAGGGGAGGGGAGGGGCACACCTCATCAACAAGAGTACCTGCATAATGAACATTTGTATACCTAGTCCTGAATTGTACTCCACATCTTCAAAATTAAAATTTAAAAAAGAAAAAGAAAAGAAAAAAATTTT
Source organism: Carlito syrichta (assembly GCF_000164805.1). Classification (NCBI taxonomy): domain Eukaryota; kingdom Metazoa; phylum Chordata; class Mammalia; order Primates; family Tarsiidae; genus Carlito; species Carlito syrichta. The sequence goes on along the minus strand of NW_007247802.1, from coordinate 29,869 downwards.
CCTGGGTATTTGTGAGCTCTTCAGTTCTTAAAAGTGGTTCTGAGGTCAGTGGAAAACGTGAATTCTCTTGTAGAAGGTTTTGTTTGTGTAAATCAGATAACCAGATCTATGTTAAAATAAAAGCAAGTCACTTCAGCAATATGTGTCAGGTATTATAGTATAACTGACTGATGAAAGTATACTGTCATAATGTTCTTGACACTCTTTGAAATTTATCAGTTCTCAAAATAATAAAACTTGTAAAATTGCATTTATGAAAGCTATGTTATGACCATATTCTCTTGTACAACTAAAATCTAAGTATTTAATGGTAAGCTGGTTTAATAACATTTAAAAACCTCTTAGCCGGGCTCAGTGGCTCAGCCTGTAATCCTGCACTTTTGGGAGGCTGAGGTGAGTGGATTGCCTGAGCCCGCGGGTTTGAGACCCGCCTGGGCAGTGAGACCTCATCACTACAATAAATCAAAAACTCAGCCGGGCGTGGTAGCGCATGCCTATAATTCCGGCTACTTGGAATGCTGAGGAGGAAGGATCGCCGGAGCCCAGTAGGTCGAGGCTGCAGTGGCTGGGAGCAGCCACTGCACTCCAGTCTGGGCGACAGAGTGAGACTCCAACTAAAAAAAAAAAAAAAACCAACAACAACAAAAAAACCCTCTTGACAGTGTTTATGGGACACTAGGCTAGACACATGAAAAAAATGAGATTCAATAACCTACACAAACCAAACGTGGCATTTTTGTCTCATATAATACTAAGGATTCCGTTTTTGTTTTTGTTTTGCTAAGAGAAAGTGTAATGAAATTAGAAATATATGCAGGAAAGTCAAGAAGAGTCTAATAAAATACCTAAGAAGTTTATACATAGAAATCTGATAAAGATTTTTAACACCAAGTGAAATCAATCTCACTGGTCTGATTGATAGCTGTAAGTTCACAATGGTTTGAAAAAAAATAGCTTGATAGTGGAGAAAGTGCTGCACTCCGTGTTTTTTGTTTGTTTTTAACAAACTCTTCACTTACCATGGTTATGATATCTGCATGTAAGGACAATACTGAAGTAGATATAACTTAAAATCGAGCTTTTCACTTTCAAGTATACTAAGTTTATTAAATTGATATACAAAATTCATGATAAAGTATAGACAGAGCTAGAATTTGTAAGCATTTATATTGCCTCCCACACTCTGTAATGATTGTTTTGGTGCTGATGGTGCAATTTAATATTTACATAGTTCTTGTAAACTAAGGGGCTTAAAATCATCTATGTGATTTTAATCTATAATAGTCATTTCTGGAAAAAAGATCGGAAACATCACAAGGACTGTCTTGTGAATTGGAGATTAAATAAAACAAAGCATGTGGCTTTGTCTATGCATTATACAGGTTTGACCACAAAGCATTCAATTGAGTGCTTGACATTCTTGACTGATGCTTTATTGAAATTGGTCATTGTGAAAACACAATTTTGCCTTTAGATGATCATTTGTGGGTCTCCCCCAATCAAAACCACTTTGCTTTTAATAGAGCTTTGAATTAGTAGAGTTTCTAAAGGTTTCTTTGGAAACCTCCCTATTACTTATCTCTATAAATAATAACAGTATTTATAACAGCTCACTCTGAGCTATTACCTCATTTTCCTGTCTAATAATGTGACATCTGACATATTTATTTGAAAAGAAAAATGACCAAGAATTAATCTGTTGTAAACCACCAGCACTTGAACAACTTTGCAAATATATGGCATTATGTAACAATTTCCTAATACCTTCTCTCCATGTAGTACCTATTTTGAGCACAGAGTAAGCAAAACTTAGCTCTAAAATATTCCTCAGATACCTTTATTATAACTTCCACTAAAAGCAATTTCTATTCCACTATATTATCTCCGGGTTATACATTAAAACCTCAGAAAAGTAGAAAATAGTAGCTAAGATTACAGATTTTACACATGAAACTTTAAAAATTAGAACTAAGTTACCATATACAAAGACATAGTATCAACAAGATTTATAACTATAATATGCTACAATGTAATGACACTTCTTGATCTCTATAAGTCAAACACAAATAAACACATAATATGGAGGACCAAAATATGAAAAACTTCATAAATAAGTCTTTCTACAAATATGTGTTTCTCTGTTATGTGACTATGCAGATTTAAGTTTGACTGCATTAATATAAAACTAAAATAAATTTCAAAGTTAAATTCCTTTTTAATCATGTCTATTAGTATGAGAGGTTATATTTAAATAGCAGTGCTATTTGTGTCTAATAATTGTGTATATTTTTAACCTCTTATACGTATAATTTCAATGATGACTGTGCAAGTGGTATTAAAACTTACATTAGTAACTGACATATGATTTCATCTATAACCCTAATAAATCTTGATCCTATGTGACCCAGTCAATTTATGCAATCATATTCTCAAAACCACAGACAAAGCAAAAAATAGGAATTGGAAAGGAAGATCAAACTTTAATGATCTCTTTCAAGTAACTTTAAAAGGGATCAGATTCACAATTTACATTTAGCAACAGATCTAAAACAAACACACCCCAAAGCTTATTCTCTCACCCTTTGCAAGTACTTTGGAGGATGTCTCTCCAGCCCTATCCTGTACTGCATTCTCTATTATCCCTCAAGGGGATATTCCTCCACTATCATAGACTGAGTTAGCCTCTCCCTCTAATCCCCTAACCTTTTTCTCAGAGTGCTACTAATCTGACTCTATTTTTCTAATTTTGTATCATGCAAAATCTGGGAACTGGGCTAGCAAAAACTCTCCTTCAAGGGGTAGATAAAGGGAAGATGGATTAGAGAAAGTTCAGAAGTTCCTATTTTCCTCCTCTTCCTTTGCTCTTCCCACCCACTCGCTTCCCTCCCCGGTCTGTGGCGTGTAGCAGCAATTCAAAGGACACACGTTAAGGGTGACGTGGTGCACACAGAAAATACAACACAATTTCACTCTTGATTTTTACCTGTCACAGCTATATTTTTTACTAATTTAGCTAATCAGGCACATCATTATTTAAAAGCATATAATAAATAAATGTGCTCACTAAAATCTTGAAATCATAAACTCTCTTAATCTACATTTGCTTTCTCCAATTTTGCCTTTCAAATAAGAACTAATATTGAGTTTCTATAGTCTTAATTTATATTAAAATCTATACTCCAGTTATATAAATTCATGTAGCAATTATAATTATGTGAATGAAAATAATAAATATGTATAAAGGATAAATAAGTGCATGAGGGAAAAATATTGCAGTGGAAACTACTTTAAAATCATATTCTAGGGACTATTTTGAGGAAAAAATAGAGTGGATTAAAATTACAGTTGATAGTGAAAATTGATGGCCCTGAAATAAAGTAGAGAAAATGAATATTCATGAAGTAATTGCAAATAATTAATTTTATTTAAAAGACATCATTAGGAAGTTCTGATAATATTATAATAGTTTCATAAGTACCATAGGTGAATGGATTATTGACTTCAAAGTAAACTCACTCCAAAACACTTATCTCTGACACAACAAAATATGAAATACTGTGGCTTCTTTTGAAGACCTAATGGCTTCTATGTTTAAGCATTTCCTTCCATATTAAATATTTTGAAGGAAAAATAACTAAACATAATCAGGTTTTTCAAGAGAAGAGCTAACCACTTCACTAGTTTATCTAATTTCTGATCAAATCTATACTAGAGAAAATAAAATGCTGCCTTTTACTGGCTATGCACCACTATTATTTGGAGTAATGTTAATATTTAACTTAAATATTTAAATATGAGTATATAATTTATTAATGTATGGAATCACGTGTTAAAGAAGATCCAAATAGAATGTGTAAAAAGTGGCTCTAATTCACAGTTCATGATGTGTTTGTTATACGTACTAGACATTCAATACAATTATCCATCATATTTTCAAGAAAATGATCATTCTTACTGAATCCTCAATTTTCCAACTGCAGATAATATTTTATTTACTACAAAATTCATTATTTTGATAAACATTTGTGACTTTATATTCTTCTCAACTCCTAATTTTTAAAGGACAAAATACATAGGATATGCCTTGCTTAACAATTAATCTTGCTTTATGTAAAATAAGTAAAAGATTCCCTATCTCCCTCAGAGATTTCCACTAACTCCACCTGCATTATAAGGGCAATTCTAACTTCTAGAGCAATGATCATCAAGCAGTGGCCCATACCTCTGAGAAGCAAGACATATGAAGAGTATAAGACTGTAAATAAAATAAGGTTAAATACCCTGGTTGAACTATATATTTAATATGCACACACATGATCATTTAATAATATTATGGTGATTTAAGGGATCAATTATTTGATTAAATGAACTTAGAGTACTACTTGGCATATAGAATATCACCTGGCATATAGTAAACATCCAAAAACATTAGTATTATTTTCATTACTACTGAAAACATTTTACAAATGTTGGAAAGGAAATGCTGAATATTGAACATATGGATAATATCTAAACATATGAAGAAATTTTATGAGAAACTTTCATTTTCAGAGTATAATAGCATTTAATTTTATCTTATCTATTTATGTAACTATATACTCAAGGTAGAAAAAAAGCAAAAAGCAAACATGTAACCTAAGTCACTTTTACAGACCAAGTATTATAGCGAATATATTAATTTCCATTCTGGTAATTTCCTATCTGACACTGATATTCTATTTGAGAAAGTTAGTTTAAAACTTGACTGTTTAGTGGCTTTCTAGCTGAGAAATTTAGAAACAACTGAAATATGATAATAACATATTTCTAATACAATTCCCCAAATTATGTGGCCTGAAGCCTCAATAAGTAACAAACAAAACAGTGCTACACATTTCTAATGGAAGTCAACTTTATTTGAGGTGAGAAGACTGACATTTGAGAAGAACCATATTTGTGTCATAAAATCCAATATCACTTTAATTTGTAATTCTTTTTCAGGAAGAGTTTAATACATAGTGTAGATGTTTTCTGCTAAGAAATGTCCAGACAAAATTGACATAACTTGAAATAATACTTTAATACCTTTTACCTAGACAGATTAAAATAAAGAATACAAAATGAATCCAATTATATATATTCTTATATAGAGAATGCATGTATAAGAAATCAAGACTATATATGTATACGTATTGCCTTCTTGACTTTGTTTTTTAAGAAACAGTATCTTTCAGATAATGCTGACATCTCCAATATTCTTCTCCCTAATTTTATTTCTCTTCTCTCCCCTTTAAAATGAACCACTATTATAAATTTGATTTCTATTTTAACATTTTTACTTGCTATAGGGTTAAATTATATATAAATTTCTCTATAATTATCACTTAAGATACAAGTTTTGATATAGAAATGCTTTATCATTCAGTTTTAAATATTTTCATGCACATTGTTATTTTCTCTCTCTTTTTTCTTTTTGAGTTGGAGTCTCACTCTGCCACCTAGGCTAGAGTGCAGTGGCATTCTCATGGCCACAACAACCTCAACCTGTTGGGCTCAGGTGATCCTTCTGCCTCAGCCTTCCAAGTAGCTGGAACTAAAGGCAAGTGCCACCATGCCTGACTTTTTTTTTTTTTTATTGTAGAGATAAGGTCTTACCAAGTTGTCCGGGCTGGTCTTGAACATGGGTTTAAGCAATCCTCTCACCTCGGCCTTCCAAAGTGCTGGGATTATAGGTGTGAATCACTGCACCTGGTGTGTTATTTTCTATTTAACCAACAAGAAACTTTTAAGTATTGGAGAAGTTTTTATTTGGTCTTTTATCTGTTTTTATTGATTTATTTGAAATTATATTTCAGTAGAAAAATTTCATCTATAAGTAATCAAGTACTTGAAATCTATTGAGAATTATATTTAACCTAATAGGTCATTGTACAAATGAAATTTTTTTTTTTTTTTGAGTTGGAGTC